>NW_022603280.1:0-49687 GCF_008692095.1 Etheostoma spectabile
GTGTGTGTGTGTCTGGGTGTGGGTGTGGGCAGGGGGGCTGCTCATTCCCCTCTGTGTGTGTGTGTGTGTGTAGCTGGCATGCTTGCTGGTATTTCATGTTTCTTTTTTATGTGTGTGTGTGCTAGTATACAATAGTGTTTATATCGCCAATTATTTGAATTGACACAGGACTGTCATATTTATCTGACTCTCTGATTGGGAATCACTGAGTAATACTATGTCATATGATTTGTAGAGAATTATCAGGGTCTCTTAAAGTGCATGGTAGTGATTCTTCAAACAGCCCATAACATGAGTGAGGTAAAGCAGGTGGAAATATAATACATTTCAGCTACTAACCAGTATAACTTATTTTATTCTTGACTGTCTCAATATTAGTATTCCAAATGTTGGAATATTTTTGTTCAGGAATTGGTGAAGGTTGTGCTTTCCAGCACAATGTGCCATATGTAGCCACAACATCATTTGTTGGCCAATAACCAGTGCTTGTTGCTCCTCTTGTATGTTCCAGGGTAACAGATGACGCCCGGGAGAATGAGATGGATGAGAACCTGGAGCAAGTGGGAGGAATCATGGCAATCTGCGTCACATGGCCCTGGACATGGGCCAGGAGATCGACACCCAGAACCGCCAGGTCGATAGGATCATGGAGAAGGTACTGTACTTGCCGTGGAGAATATTGGATTTTAATTGGTGGGAGAGGGTACTTTATTTCAAGAGAATTGCATGACTTTGATGTAGTTGCTTCTTCACCATTCTAAATTCATACTTATTGGTGAAAGCAATTCTACTATAACGGTCAATCCAAGGTGGGCAAAGATAGTGCCAACAGTTAACATTTAGAAGTGTGATGTTCTAAAATATTGGCAACATGGAACTAAAATTTACTGAACATCTTAGGGAACTACAATGGGAGATAATGGAGACTTGTTGTAATATCTAGGAAGCAACAAGAGGGCTGCACAGGGCACCAGATTTTCAAGACTGCCATTTATTGGTCCTTTGTATTAATGCTAAGAGAAGGTATGAAAAACTATAAGGGCAACCAGAACGTGGTTAGATTTAGACATTTAAAGTCTGACCTTGAGAGTTTAACAATGTCATGACTACTCTGGGTAAATTAAGTAAATGAACGGCAGCAAATCTAGAGTAAATAGTAGGTAATTTATAGGGTATTTAGCAGATATTTAGCATGGATTACATGCACAGCATTAGACAATGCAAGAGCAGACGTAGCTGCGCTTATTTTGAGTAGAGTTACCCTGGACTTGACACAGTAATGATTCACATGCCAAATCAGGGTGTTAAAAACACCAAATGTCCACTTTGTCTATTAGTTCAGAACGTATGTCTTAATTTAAGAATAATTCTAGTTTATTTCAAGCATGTTGCCCATGAATGTGGCCGTTGTGATTCTATTGTGGCCTATTATTCTCCAAGTTAACCAAACATGACTCTGAGGCATCACATTCTTTTTATTTTGGGATATTCTGCAGATGAATATGCAGGGTGATTAGGTCAGCGAGCAATTTAGCCATAATGGTCATTTCAGGCGGCCAAATTCTGGGTTTACCTTCTGTCAGACCCAGAAACATATGTTTGAAAATATTCCTATAAAAATCATGTTTTATATGGCATACATTGTTATTTGTGGCTTATTATTTCCACAAATTTCTACAATCTCTAGTGCAACATTAGCATGATCCCTAGCAATAACATAATAAAGCAATAGCCACATTTAAAGAAATACACCAGGTTGAAATTAACCTTCATTTTCCATTAAAGTAACTCATCACCGCCCTTTACCAACTGCTAGCTGAACTGTGTGTGTCTCTTTCAGGCCGATTCCAACAAGACCAGGATTGACGAGGCCAACCAGCGTGCAACAAAGATGTTGGGCAGTGGCTAAAACTGCAGCAAAAAGTGCTCTCGTTCCCGTTTAATCACCCTTAAAGTAACACAACCGACCAAACCCGCCCGGCGCCCATTTCCTATGCTCAGCAGCAGGCGCAGCAAAGTCATGCTTTTATTGTGATACCTGTAGAGGTTTGCACACATTCACATATCATACTCCCCCCCCCCCCCCTTATTATGCCCTTCACTTACTTCCGTCCCTTTCCTGTCCTTGTTGTCAATGTACTGTGTTGTTGCTTTTTTAATTTTGTTAAGAAATAATAGTTTTGTTACACATCATCCACCCAAACTGTCTCCACACTGTACATAGTGCTTCTTCAACGTCTTCATTGACTTAGATCACTTGTCCTGTCTTCATCACTCTTTTTAAGACTGTGTGTAATATAAACTGTAAGTACACCTGTTCCAAAATGTCCTTCCCCCATGTCACTATTCTGGTGTTGTCCATGTAAGACACACTGTGTATTCATCAGTTAAAACATTGTGATGCTACATGATAAGGCCATTGATTTGCCGTGAATATAGTGAACATACAGCCCACACAGCCTTTAACCAAGGCCACTGTTTAAATACAGATTTATTAATGTTGTTGTAGAGCCGCTCAGATCTTAATAACATCGTAGACCATGGATACTCAGTTAAGTATTTGAGCCATTCAGATGAACACATGGCTTTTTGTTCCTGGCTGTTAGTGCACCACTACTTTACCAACTTGATTGATGGAGCAGTGTTAACACAATTTGATGTCACAGATTGGATAGTTTATACTGTACTTTTTCCTCAGGGAGCTAAATCTGACCATTTAAAAGAAAGGGTTGATCATTTAATTTATTTGTTGTAATTCATAATAAGGTTGCAAATATGTTAACCGTGGCATTGTTGAAGGGACTCTTGTTTAACCATCAGAAACAGATTGGGCATTAACTATAATAGCTAGCATTATGATTGATATTAAAAGGAGGTGGAGCTTTGCTAAGGTCACAGTTCAACATTAACCAATTCCAGGCAAAGTTACAGGGGGGTTACAACCTCTTCACATCCCAGGCCAGCCTGCTTTACCCATGATTCAACCCTTGCAATATCAAGTGTGTTATGCATGCTCATCCGCTGCTAGGAGACACTGAATAATTCATTTATTCAGACAAAAATATCCTAACATGGCAACCGCATGCTACATATGTAGGCCACACAGAAGAGGGCCCATATTTATCTCCAAGAGTGCCACTCTTTTGTTTCATGGCTCTTAACCTTTCCAGACTGTGACCGTCACTGTAAAATAATACCTTGGAAAATGCCAATAAAACCATCATAACTGTAGACTCAAACTCAGCTTCCTTCCTATTTTCATGACTTTCAGTACTGGTTTGAGTTACTATCCTGGTCCTGTGTAACTCAAGCAGAACCAAGACAAGCATAGTAAAAAGTACAATTCACATGTTGGTCACCCATACCACCAGGACAAAATTAGGGAGGATAAAAAACTGGACTGAATGCAGTTTTTATATTACAATGTTCAGCATACGACACGCAAACACTTGTCTTAAGCTAAGGCAGACACAAGTACAGTTATTTTATTTTGAACTACATTGAGACTATGAATAAAAGATTCCCAGAGAAATAAATAAATAATGATACAAAAAATGAGGTTTTACAGAGCAGAAAATCACATCGTTACACAAATATATCACTCTTTCTTCTCATGTGTTTCTCGTTTCAGGGAGATTTATTTCTCTGGTGTTGATAGGTTTTTTCTTCACTGACAGACAGATGACAGTTGTTGGGGTACGTCCATCTTCAGCCTGCACACATCACATGACCTAGCTTTACGGATGAAAAAAATGATATAACTACAGTAATTTATTCACCCTATGAATATGTCTTTTTAGGTGCTATTACTATGTAACCACTATGTACCTCTTAATAGGTAACATAAGTGTGATAACAAATGGTATATAGAAATCAAATTTAAAAACAATTTTGTGTTTTCTTGTACTCATCCACAGGGAGGTGAGAGGTCAGAGAGCATATCCTAACGACACATAAACTGGAGCCTCATGGCTCAAATATACACTGTAAACCCTGATATTTAAAGCTATGCTATGTAGCTTGTAAGGCCAATAAGAAACTAAACGACAGACATGGTAGAAATCGAAAGAGACAGGGAAGGAAAGATGTGCAGCAGCATTTAACGCTAATGGACATCCACTGTGGTGCCCTGGGATTAGGGCGGATTAGAGTTTACCACGTCACTAAGAACGCTAACACACACACATACTTGGAACAACAACAGATACACACTACTGGGTAATTTGCAATACCTTGGTTACATCCATCACACAGCCCACTGTGCATGCATGTGATGTGTTTGGATACACACAAATATAAAATGGGTGAATGTTACCAACATAAAAAAATCCAAATATATTATTTGTTGTTCATTAAACACACCATTTTATGCTAAAATGATAACGTAATGTTTTGCAATGGAGGCTTCAGCTCTTCACATGCACTTATTATAAAAGGGATTTGCTGCTGGATACAAGAAACAAACTTGCTTTGTTCCACACTGAAGGTTCAAGAGTGTATGTTTAACCAAGCGCTCCCTCTGCTGGTATTATGCTTGTATGCACTGCAATTTCTTGTTCTAGCTGGGCAGGGATGTTAAAAGGGACACTGGCACTCCACCACATTTACATATTAAGTTCAATTTTCTCATGAAAAGTACTATCCAGCTTTTATTGCTCTCATCAGGGTTATCTCAGTTTCAACTTGGGACTTGTAATTTTGTAACAGAAAAAGTTGCAAACTGGGAGTGTAGGACCTCCCACTACACCAACAAAAACTAATATAATAATATAATATAATATAATAATACTAATATATAATTCATATATTCTATTCATATATAATATGAATAGAGATGCAAATATGGGGGTTGGGTTTGCGCTGCTCCCTGTGGAATGTTATCTACTGTGACTGAGTAAGGTAAACATTTGTTTCTAATTCACATCATTTTAAGATTGACCGTTTTTAATTTATTCAAAACAGAACATACATTTTAAAACACATTATTTTGCAGTGGACATATTATACATACATATTATAAATTCTAAGGTTTTTGTCAATACTTTTGTCATACTTGTATGATTAAAACTTGCGAAGCTATCATTCTAAATACAAAATCAAACCCTTCAATGGTTAACGTAACTGTCGCGGTTGGGTCAGGTCTAGGCAACAAAACTATTTAGGTACGTTTAAAAGAAGATGTGGGTTGAAAACACGCAGCATGCCTCTGGTGCTAAAAAATGAAGCCAATACGGACGTACCAAATTATTTACATTGACCTTCATGTTTTTTTTTTACATTTTTGTCAAAATTATAACAGAAGGCATTTGGCCATGGCAAAGGTCTTTGCTCTCTGAGTGCCCTTCTAGTTTATAATAGTTCAGTTAATTTAACGAAAATGAAAAAAATATATATATAAAGAAAATGTAGGCCACATGTCTCATCTTTGACCCAAATTCTGTGGAAGGAGGAAATGTGCTATATATATATAGCATATTAAACTTAAATAATTCCCTGCAGAAAATGTTTGTGAAAGCTGAAAAGCTAAATTTCTAAAGCAAACCTGCTTGCTGGCTTAACAGCATGAGAAAAAGGTGAACTAGGCTACTAAGAATTGTTAAAAAAGTGGGAATGGTTTAAATGTGTATACATTTCATTGACAAATAACACCAATAATGTGTGAAACAAAAGTGGAATTTTTCTGCATTGAGTATTTTACATTACATGTCATTTAGCTGAGCTGAGCTTTCAACGTTAACGGTGCAAAATCCAGACAAAGTAGTAAGTGCAAGTACATTAATTTCAAATAAGCCAAACTACAAAGAGACACATGAAAGTTGACTGTAAGTGCTTGTTTTGAATTTTATTTTCTTTAAACCGAGGTACAGTTGGAAGAGATGTTAGAATGCGGAAGCTTTTCAGCGTTCTGATGTCAATGGGGAGATGACTCCGCCCGTTAGGAGCCAGGACTTTGAGGGATTAGTTGTCCCTCCTCATCCTGTGTAAGGCCCATTTTTCACAAAGTCAAAAAAGGGATAAAAAGTTCATGGTGTAGTATTACGGAATAAAAGTGATAGTATAGCATGTAAAGAAAAAAAAAAAACGGTTGAAGAGCTGAACATTGATATGTGAACGTTTTCATAGCTGAATGTATGCAGAATTAGTAAGCTACCCAAAGTCGTACGGAATAACCTGATAATACCAATTTGCTGAATCGGCATTCACGCGCACGGTGTATACATCTCAGAAAATATTTGATGACTTTGTCCTAAGGTCTAATTATTTAACAAAACATTTAATAGCAGCACAGGTTACAATAAAACTATGGACATTGCAATTCATATTTACAACCATCATTTAAATTATGAAAGAGGGAGGGAGAGAGACACGTGGGGGGGAAGGGGGGGACACACTTAACATTCAATTCATAGTTGACATTTAAAAAATATCTTATTGGAGGGGTATATTGAGATCAGAAAAATATTCTTTTAGATTTTTTGACATTGAGTTTAACCAGCACTAATGATGGATGCACTGATTAGCAGTTCCCCAAGCAACAATTATCTCATGTTTCTTTATAGTTATCAGCTCTTCTAAAGTTTGTCAGGAAAAGATTAAGATTTAGAGCTAAAATAGTGGTATGTTTGGGAGTGGTATGCTTGATTGACATGCCTCTTAGTATAAAATCATTTATTGTGCTTTAAAATATTAAAGCACGCACATAATCCTAAGACAATTAACACAAAGACAACTGCGTTGGATTTCCAGAAAAGGTAGAAAGAAAGATATTTCCAAGAATAGAATCCAATACCAAAACAAATATAGTAAACATCTCACATTTTTCCCCAGTTACAGCAACTTGTGCTTCTTCTAGCCACTCTACAGAGTACGAAGTGGGTCATATTGTCCATTTAGGCGGGCAACGTGTGTGTCCTTGTTGTAACCCCTTCTCTGGTCCTACCAGTACTTTGGGGAGAGCAGCCTGCTTGGTTTGTGAAGCCAAAAGTACTTGTTGAGATGACTCTCATCATGCCACTGAGCCTCGACATCATTCAGTTTGTCCTTCATGATATCCAGAAAGCAGCAGTCTGCCAAATTCTGCACATTTTCCCAAAGGCCTCCAAATACAGCAGCATTGTAGTAGTAATCTCCGTTTCTCATGAAGGCTGTGGATTTGGGGTTTCGGTCATAGGTGCAACCTTCCTTTGGAGTTTTGAAAAAGCCGGCATGAAGCAAGGCCACAGACTCCCCCAAAGCCTCGGAGCCAAATCTGCCCTTAAACTGCTGATCCACATGAAAGCAGAAGACATAATTGCAGTGGTGACGAATCTCTGATTCTATGGTATCGGAGATCGTTTTCATGCGCATCATAGAGACGTCGTGCCAGGTGGAGTACTTCTTCACCAGGACAACCTTCAGGCTTCGCAGAGGACCAAGGTTCACTGGGGGTATCTTCTCTGGCTGATCCGTGAACACGTAATATGTCACTTTTAAACCCAACATAAAATGACGTTCAGCAGAGGTAAGGAACGTCTTCAGGTAGGCAAAGTACCTTAGGCAGGAAAAGAGAAAAATTATTAAGATTATCTATATATTATTGGAGATAACTGTTAAGTTCACATCTGCTGACCTTCTAATCTGTTTTAACACTGGAGTTATTATTTTCAGTCTGAACCCAAGCTGCCAGCAAAGAAGTAGTGGCCATGAAGGCCCACTGTCGCCTGCGTCGATGGCCAACTACCAAGTACATTCTACTTACGACGAAATGATTCTCCATGCCAGCAGGCCGTGCTTAAAAAAGGAAAGCGGATATTCAAACCTTTGCTATGATACACACTTTTACACAAAATAAAAGTCTCCATTGCGGTGGAAAAGCCGCGGAATCGAGCAGCCTGCTGCAGCCGGCTGGATAGCTAGCTAGCTTTCCCTTTCCACCCAACATGCCTTCATGCTAGTTACAGAAAATGAACCAAACAAAGTTGTAATTCTCATCAAAAAAAGCAAAGCAGAAAATGGTCTTCATCCTGCAGCTGAAGAGGCTCAACCTGCCACGGACAATGATGGTGCCCTTCTACACCGTCTTCATCCTGCTGCCAAAAAGGAGCCGACCAATCTCGGCTGAGAACGGGACTGGCAGCAGTTTGCCTATGGGTGTCGAGGGCTACATCCGGGACTAGACACTTGAACATTGCACATATATTTTTGTGAACACTGAAGCCTTCATTTCTTACTCTGAAAAGTTATATTGTACTTATGTTAGTGTTTTATGAAAATATAGATTGTGATATTTCTATTCTATATAGTTATGTTCTTGTCTGTTGCCGTAGTTTGATTTAATGTTTCTTTCCTTTTCAAGAAATTGTATGCACCTAACTAAATTATTTGAAGGCAAAACATAACTGGCAATAAATTCTAATCTAACCCTGGAAAGATATTCTCTTGTCATACACACACTGTTTGCTCTTCAGCTGTAACGGACCTACTCAGGTACCGCGTCTCGGTACCGAGTGGGGCCAGACTGACTGCTGGTCTCAAAGAGCTGTATCATGTGGAGAAACAAACCTTCCCACAGCGAACACAGTGAGGGCCACTGCCGACTGGTTCTGGATGTGCTTCCGGTCGTAAAGATCGGGGTCAAACATTCTCTCCCAGATGATTGGCGCGTTCCAAGATGTGCGTGTCTCTACCCATTCTCTGGCCCTGAAATGGAAGATGAAAACAATGTGTTAAACCGTCATATGAGGACATTTACAATCATGTGCCATAATTACCTTCTCATAAAAAGGTGAGTTTTCCTTGCAGTTTTAATCATGATTGAACTACCATTCTATGTTTTTTATTTTTATAACATTTCAGCTTGGCATTTGATTGGATATTAATCCCAAAAAAATATTGTTTCTGTTTCTCGGAAGAGCCTAATATAACAATGTTGCCATTTATTGCCAAGATAGTTTCTGGTCAGAAGACCCGTTTTGCATCCAAAAAATATGTATGGTAGGTTTATGCTGAAACATGTTTCAGCAATAATGTGATCCGAAACTGGGGAGAAATGAACAACATCTGTTCCAGACTCCAGGTTTCTCCTGACGTTAGCATGTAGCTTCATATAGAAGTAATGTAAACACTGCAGGCCTGGAGCAGATGGCCATGTAGAAAACTAAAAATAAGATGGCAGTCATGATTACAAGATAATATCTTCATTTCTTTTTGTGTGTATAAATTAAAAATCATCCCTGCATTTTTATTCCAATTATGGCAATGAGGCAAGTGAAGCATGTATTTTGTTGACATTCTATTAAGTGTTTACTGTGTGTTTTCCTGAAATTTCTGTAAAATTAGATCAAGTTACTCGATTTCAAGATTCAAGGAGGTTTGTCATTTGCACAGTAAAGGCAACTTACAACAAGCAATGAAAAGCTTGATTTGCCAGTCTTCCTTACGACAAATAAAAAAGGAGAATAAGAATTGAAAACTAAAGAGTTGCATTCCTTACGTAAAGTCCAGCGTGTCGTCTAAATTGATGCTCCGTTTCAGTTCTGCGTCCCTGGCCACCGCAGGTTGTCAGCAGGGACGAGCCTCTCTAAATATCTAATATTGACAAATGACCAGCAGGAGACTGAAGGGACTCTTAATACATCAGGCTGGCTCATACGTGCTCTTACACGTCTTCAAGAGCAATGATGTAGACCGTGGTACTCACCTTAAATATAAGGAAGTGCAGCTGACAACAAGCAACAAATGACAGCAGAAGATCCCAGCAGTCCTTCCCTTGAGCCAACTGAACGATACAAAAAGCAAAACAGAGGAAAAATAGATTTTAATTCATTGACCGACGTCAGAGCAAGTAGGGATCAAGTCGGCCGCGAATCTAACCAGCATGCATTGGAATTGCATCCATTCTGCGAAGGCCTGGCTCATTTGGGCCGAGCCTATTGTTGTCCCTTGCAAAATGGCATGCTACCATGACAACAGATTCCTAAATGTGTTTCCCATTGCACATTAGCATAGCAGCTAGCAAATATTCCGTCTGCTTTATCCCAACAAAACCGCACGGCTGAATTTCAGCCTGCATGCACGTTTTCTAGCCTAAACAGAGCAGCTTATATTGGATCCATTAGAGAGCAACAAGTTGGTGGACTGCCATCAGCCAAGTTGCCCCCTTTACTAGCGCTCTGCTCAGCTGCCGTGCTGGCTCGATGGTGGTTTAAGCCCCCCAACTAAGGCCGGCCACTAAGGCGTTGCGCCAGTGTGGCGTTTCTGTTGTGTGTCAGCTGCGTGGATTTTTCTACGTCCTACACACCAGAAACGTGTCTAACACGGCGCTGCTGTAGCTCGGTGACACACCAGGAGGGCCATCTTGGGGACATAGTGCAGGTAGATTTAGATCCCTGTTCAACAAATGGGGAGAGAGTCGTTAAAACATAAACATCTCGGCTAGCGATTTGATGAAAGCAAGACGACATCGGCAGTACTGACGGCAAAATAGGTCACAGAATATTCATTCTGTATGACAGGTGCAGTATTTGAAAAGGTTTTGTTTTCACATTTACATCTGCACTGATGTCAAAACCTTTCCAACATCAACAATATCATTTATTAATGTGCATTTGTGTCAAAATGGCATTAAACATATTCCTATTCTTTCTTTCTTAGAAAGGCTTCCAACACGCACGTGTTCCGGGTCAACAATAGGCCTTGGTTCTATTGCTAGCATGCACACGTCTTCGGCTCGAGCCAAGCATGTGACGCAGGCAGCGTTTCAGCTCCAACCTGTTGTCCAACGCGGGAGCTGGAAAAAAAACAAAAAAACAGACACGCCATGCAACGGACACGCTCGCGCGCCACGTCCAGCACGTAGGGTTAGGGTAAGCCTAAGCCTTCAAAGCAGTGACCGTCGTCTTCAACCACAACCACTGACTTGTCCTAGTGTCTTCCAGGCAGCGCTACCTGGAAGACAACGTTGGGGGCATATAACTCCAAACTGTGTGGTGCAAAGCGTTTGCCCTCAGGATTGTCAGTGAACTTTTTTTCCTCTTTTTACTTTATTAACAAATTGTCAGGTTTCCAACTGACTGCAGATATTGTTTCATTATGCTGCTTATAATTATTTGAAATTTGACAATGTAATGTGGTGCACTGCAAACAAAGGTCAGACATTGTATTACATACAAGTCTAGTCTAAAAATGGCATAGCAACTTTTGCTAAAAAAAATAATCGAGAATCAAAGAGAATTGAAAATGTATTCAAATGGAAGAGAATTGTGACACCCCTTAATGTAATGTAGCATCTGTGTTAAATGTTGGGTCAGCACTGCGCCGGACTCTTAACAAAGAATTGCCTTTTTAATGCTACACGGCTTGTAAGCAACGGGCCTTACGGTAACTTAGGAGGCATTTTGCCACTGTGAGCTCTGATTTGGCATGCTGTTTTAATGAAAACTTAATTCCTGGCATTTTATCCTAGTGTTCTTTACCACTGTGTTGGAAGAAGAAAAATATAACTGGTGTAACAGGCAAACCAACTTTAATAATGAGCCATTTTATTTTCTAATAATTGCTGAGTGGATGATGAAATGCATGCTGATGTGAAGAGGGGTTCATTTGGATTTCAAACATTGAAAACAAGTAACAAAAAGTTAAAGAAACTTTAAAGTGTGAAATTTGAGAACAGAATTTGTTGAGGTGAAATAGAATCATTTATCGTGCCTGAAAGAACTCATATTACAATATTTCTGCCATATCGCCAACCACAGACCTAGTAGTCGTGCATTGATCAGGGAGTGAGGGAAAGGAATAATAAGGTTTGGATGAACTTATCCTTTAAAATATTGGTTTTCCTTTCAGTTGCTTCCCCTATATTTACACGTACCAATATTCAATATAGATTTAGTACATCACCAGATAAAGACAGCCCTGGAAGAGGAGAGACAGGATACCTCAGAGCTGTGTCAAACTGCCGCGTCATTGTTCCTGGGAGGAGGTGAAGGGATCTGTTGGCTGGGGGATGAAAACCACATTCAGTGAAAGCAGTCCCCCCCCCCAATCACTGACAGGGTCCCATCCATCTCAAAACCAAAACAGAGTTTAACTTCCAATCTAAAATCTATTTCATTTCCGTAGCTTTCTCAAAGGGCTTCCTCTGTGGACGTGTCCACGGGGACAAGGGTCTCATCCTTTCTCATTCCCATGGACATAACCAAAATAAAAATTAAACTGCAGCTTGATCCGAACAGTTACAATGGGCCACACTTTTTCCTGGCCGAGACATGAGCACTTACCTGCGCAGGTGGTTTTCAGGTAACCTATCAGGATGACACGTGGCTGCAGACGGCCAACGTGATTCCACTGCGACGCTGATCTCAACACGTTCGATTTCCAGTGACTTCCGAAACCACGTGAGCCTATATGAGCTTTTTTTAACGCCGTTTTTCAGCCGCACGAGGGCCCCTTTTGAACATGTGACCGTAACACGTGACCATGGTGGCAGTTTTTTCTGTCTTTATTAAACATTGAATCGTGAACGGACATACACTCGTCTTAGACCTTCCACAATTAAAGAGTCTAGTGTGTAAAAAGCAACAATACATATCAATCCAATTGTATATGAAAAAAATGAATTTGAAAACATACTTATGTCTAAACATAAAAGGGTAAATAACAATGACATCCATAGGGCCTGATTCGATTTTAACTCCCTCAGCGGCTACAGAAAACAGTGTGCATTCTGTTTTTGTGATGATTATGGTTATTGTCTCGACGTAGCCTACAAATTCAATTTCAATTTGCTTTGTACCAGATTATATTATCCAATTGTAAATTCCAAAAGGTTTCCCTTCTCAGAATAAGAATCAAATTGGTACATTTGTAAGGAACTAGCCTTGGTGTATGAGGTGCATAGTAACCAAACAAAATAAAAATGGAATGAACAATAAGGCAAGGTGCTGCTACAGTCAAAACCCTAAATGCAAAACATAAATACATTTGTAGTTTTGAAGTTCTTTTCTTTTATGTTTGTTACATTTTATGTGCGTTAGGTTTATTCCACCAGACACTTGTTAGCCTACCATTTTATTCAACTTCACTAGCTCTTATTACAAGAACAAATTCTTCATATTTGGTTCTTAGGAAATTAATCTTTACTACAAAGATTTGAAATGGCTGCCACTCTGATGATGCAGCTATGTTGATTTGAATGGCAATGGCTATTCTATCCATTTTGTTTATTTATGGAGCTGTGTACTTTTTTTTTGAAGACTAACAAATGTAATAATTCATTCTAGAATTAGACCTTTCTTGTGAGTTGATGCAAGGAAGAGTCATTACTCATCCTTTTTTCCTTGAGTCCCAAGGCGCTGTGTTCACAATGTCGTCAAACTGGGTCAGCAAACACATTTTAGCTCTTCTCATTATGTCTTCTGTGTTTGCTGAAGGGATTTCTGCACATGTGCTGAGAAGGTAGGTCTTGTTCAATTATCTTTTGTTAGAAGCCAAGATCATTTCCCAAGGATAGACTGAGTTTGTGTTTGTATTGACATGTCACTGAGAGAGGGGACGGTGGAGGGGGTCCTATGGTTGAGATCAAGGCTTTCTTATCTGTTTTTTAAAGACAAAATCATAATTTAAACATGTTTAGACAGAAGTTGAATCCCCTGAAGTTTCAGTTTTAACTACACCCTCAAAATCCACATGAACCCTCCCTCCCAGCATATTTAAAAAATGCATTTGCATTCAGCTCCACAATGATGGTGTTTTCACGTGGAGTTGTGTCTTCTTCTAGCAGAGCTGATGAAGGTCCAGCTGAGTTAAAGCTGCTATTTGACCCCTGCCTCCTCAAACAGCATGTCACTGATGGTAAGAAAGCCGTTTATTAAGCATGCTTAGCAACTCATACTCTTTAGTTAAAACCTGACAGTAAACCAAACAAAGGTAGCAAGTGTTTTACAAAAAGCACTGAACCAAAGGAATGTCCATACACCTGATGTGTCACTGTATTGCTGCAGATTACGGTGAGAAGCCCCTCCCTCTTCCTCTGCCACCCGACACTGAAAATCCTTTTCAACCTAACCTGGACGATGAATACTTCTAACAGACACACAACAGATCCTGATGCTGATGTGTCCTGCAGGGAGGATCTCCAGCAAAACAACCGCATGTTCAAATAAAAACAGAAAAACTTGGACAACCCCAGTCTGATCTGCTAATGGCCTTGCTCAAGGGTACTACCTCAGTGGTGGTGATGAGGGAGGGACAAGCTCTGCTCTTTAACTTCCCCCACCCAGATTTGATCCTGTTGGTCTGGGGATCGAATCACAAGCTTCACCCCTGCCCCGAAGTGATAGACAAGTGATGTTGAACGTAATAATGACAGCACACCATGAGATCTGCATTACAATTTTTAAATAAAGCATATTTCACACCTAAAAAAATTCCAACATACATAAAGAGAAATTTAACATACTACATGTTGAATCAATACAATGTAATATTTATAATTACAGATGTTAAATTATTATTTTTAATTTATATGGCATGTCTATACATCCTTTGTTCAGCCCCCCACTATGGTACAATTTCTCCTGATTGGCTCTTAAGAAGGGAACTCATATGAAAGTCAGTGTTCTTCTCTTGATGCAAACACGATGGCTTTGATCAGCACAGCACATCGCTTGTTCACATTTTTCTTTTGAAAGGAACAAACAGTGGGGACTGGTGAGATGGCTGAATGGACAATTTCCACATTCGTCATTAAACAGATATTTTATCCTCTGTTAAATATAGATCACATAAAATAATCTGTTACAAATTAGTGTAAGTGATAAATGATGCAGGATGTGTTTTCACTGCAGAAATAACTGTGCTGTACCTGTGCTGGACCGAGGGACAAATCTTCCTGACAATAAAATCTGAATCGGAATATCAACACTTTTGGTTGAGAACACCTGTGGTGACTGTGATCATTGTAACAGTGTATATTCCAAAGGTACTGAATGTTTAGAAACAAATGTGCATAAGGCTATCTAAATGCGCTATGCATGAAAATTCAACACAATTCTTAACCTAGAAGCATCCACTATACAGTTACTGTTATTGTTTAAGGCGGAGAAAAACCGCAAATACCCTTAATTGAAAAGCTGCAATTGGAAAATGTTTTGCCATTTTCACTTAAAAAACAAAAAGTAACTTGTTGCCAATAATCTTCAGTCAATAGACAAATTGATTAATCAACTAATTGCTTTTGTTCTACTCTTTTTGTTTCAACGCTGTACAGCAGCTTATATAACTGAGACCAAGTTACAGGGCTGAATAATGTTATCTAAGTTTATCAAATCTGCAGCTCCACTACTGTCTCATTAGTTAGGCTGATGCTAGCCAGCAGCTGATCAGCCAGACGTTCTTTTTTAACAGAGGTTCTCCAGGTGTTGAAGACAGATAGCTCTACGGTGGTTGTCCACCAAAATTGCTAACAACACTGGCATGGATGACAGAATGTACATTTTGTTTCTACATTCTGATGAATTTTGATGCACCTATTTCTACCTTTTTCTGAATCAGTATGTTGGAAATATATTATGTAAAGGGAAACATAGATTACAATCCAAATATAAAAACATAATGGGAAATATTGCAGTAAGGCTTTTGGGCATTCTGTATTGCTTTTCGAGTCAGCACTGTGTAGTTTATAATTTACTCCTCCCTTCTCTTTTGTATCTTTGTTGGGGAAGTTACCTCCTAAAACGTGCATGTGACAGTTATTCAACTCAATGATGCATTATTCATTTTAATGAATTAATAAACCCCTGGACTGTAATATTTCAGATGTTTGAGCAAGATTTCGGCTCATGTCCAAAACTTTAGGAAAGTATATCCCATCTGTGTCCTCTGAGATCTGGAGGAGTCATGATATTTTAAGGAAAATTAAGTTATAATAGGCAATAACAATCATGATCACAGCGAGAGTGGACACTGAGCGTCGTACAGTCTGCTTCAGAGCTTCGTGGACAACGATACAGTTCTACCATGAGTTCTCTGAAAAAAAACATAGGAACTGCGAGTGCCTTGGAAAATACTTTTCTTCTTAATTTGAAGGTGCCAATCTGGGGCTTTTTTATATTATACTTGTTTTGTAAAAAAAAAAGAAGAGAGAAACAGAGAGATATCCGGGTCTATTGATATAACATTCAGGCCTGTAGCCAGAGACGGCCAGGCCCAACAACACCTCTGCACACTTGTATTGATAAAAGAATTTTAGTTGAATCATTCTGTCGTGTCTGTTTGTCTTCTGAAACATGACCTGGGACAGCACAGGGAGCACAGCACATTTAGTGCAGCGGAAAAAAACAAAAACTCACATCAAACATACTCCATCTAAATGTGCATTCAAACTCTTACACTCAACACACTCAGTGGAAATCCCTTAAGATGTGATCATGTTCACTAGGTCACAATGATCTGATGAAAAAGAGGCACTACTAGTGAAAATATGAAGACACCAGAGTTTTGCTCTTGCACCCATAGTTACTGTTCTGAGGATCAGCCTTATGATCTTATCACCGCCACCACTACACTGAGAGCATTTCATATTTCGTATATGGAAACTATGAGGAGTAAGTGTCTTATGCTGGAACTTGTCTTGAACCACAAAAACCTAAACCAGTGTTTTATTTTCCTGCTCTTAAACATCTTCATCACTGATTTCACACCTAGAAGGGCAGTGGAACTAGGAATTAAGGACTAGGGCTGTACTGGGCAAATGGTGGGGGTTGTTTAACACGACAGTACCATGCAGTAGGAGCAGCTAAAAAGTTTGAAAGGAAAAATTCCCACCTATACACCCTTTTTCTTGTTATCATTGACAAGTGATGCTGAGTGCATTTCAGGAGTTTTTTTGTGATTCAGTGTTTAGTCTACCCTGCCTTCAGTAATGACCCTTCAACCTACAGAAAACCAACAGGTTTAACTAGCATGGAAACTGTGACATTACTTCCTAGTCTACTGCCTTCTACTTTGGTTGTAGAACTGTTTTTTTATTTATCCCCCCCTCTCCTTGTCTGATTTTGGTACATTGGTGGAAAAGGGGTGGCTCTATGATTCTAAGGACCTCTACACATGATCTGCAGCAAAGAATTACTTTGCATCTGCGTTAATTATTGTTTGCCAAAAGAGATAGTAAAGCTGCCGGACCTCACAGATGGGTACACCACTTATAGGTTACGCCTTGCCACAGCATTTAAAACTCAGTAAAGCAAAACGTGAAGGAAGAAAAAGGTTTTAATGCACCTGAAACTTCCTAATTAGTTTGTTCCACTAGAAGTCCAAGTTGACACGTTAAAATGGTCTGCTTTGTCCAAACAAGAATCCAGAACCTAAAAATATTTGGTTTAATATCACAGAAGACAAGAAGAGCCGGCAAATATTCACATTTGAGAAGGAGAAACTAGTGAATCTTTTTCATTTTTGCTGAAAAATTACTTTTTATATTTAATCAATTATCATAATTGTTGCAGCCATCTTAATGTTGATCACCGTATCGATCAATCAACAAATCGTTTCAGCTCCTATTAGGCTCTTACTTGTCTTTGTGTCAAATGGAAATACAGTCTTCGCTAGCCTTGTTTGGTTCTGTCCTGCTACGTGACACGCGTTTGGGGAAACCTTTGCTACACTTGTGCTTCTGCATGGTAGTCTTGAGACCCACCTTGGACCGTGCACAGCCTGTACAGATCATGTGTAGAGAGCCCTATGGACACCAAAATCTGCTGTTTTTCATCGATGTTCCGGGTGGATATAACATGTTCTTCTGTCAAACAGCAGATCAAGTTGTCTGGATTTGACAACAAGGTTCGGCTCGATACCTGTCATCTAAAAGGGACTCAAGAATGCAAAGAATATCACCTGTAGCTGCCTTTATAACAGTGTTTTAGGGTGGCTCAAATGATGTGGATATCACCTCTATATCAGGTGTGCTGAAAGAATAAAGGTCACTGTTCCTACATTGATTTGTTTCACTTAGTTCTACCTTAGATTTTCAGTGTGATGATGTCATTTTGTAAATATACACCTCCCTCAAAGCTCATACGTTCAATATTTAAAGTCAAAGTAAACTCATCTTGTTTCCAAATCTCTGCTATTTTTTGTGTCAGGTGCAAATTCAGTCCAGTAAGGCTCCTGGGCTTTCAGTGGTCCACCTGCTGAGATGACGCTACAGGCTAACTAGTGCTGCCAAGGCTGCGGTGACATAATGTTTGTGCTTTCCATGGACAACCTGTGCTCACCATCCTCATCCCCGACTCCATTTTGCATATTTTCTTTTCTCAAGACACTCCTCCTTTGGCTCATTTTCATCTCTTGGTTTTCACTTTGCAGGTTTCATCCAATACTTGATCCTTCTTTTCCTGCTTGTTTGTCAGATGTGTTAATTTTTTTTTCATTCATTTTTTAGATGTCTGTCCTTCATGCGACATATGTTATGATACAGTGTACTGTACTATACTGGGCTGTGGTTGAAGGCAGGCCAGGGCTATTCCAAGTAGATGTCTTCTGTCGGGCACGAAAACTCCACAAACTCTTTATAGTACAACTGGAAGGCTTTCCTGTAAAACAAAGACATGTACTTCAGTCATTTCTCAACTCACTTAAAAGTACACACCCTGATTTTGTTTCAGTGCACAAATTGAGAGCCAAAGTTAGCTTCTGTCCCACCAGCTTACACTTATCAGTGAATTTTCCATAGATGGTTTGTTTCAATAATCTTTTTCAGAATCTGAAACATTATACAAGTATTTTCTATTTATGCTCACCAATTCATCCAAGAAACAACAATTATTTTGTTAGCATTTAATGACTATACATATTAACCGTTTGCACACAAACCTAATTGGTGCTGTAGTTTTGAAGAGTGGGGAAAGAACCAGGCTCTGGGGCACTTTTGGACCCTATAAGAGCATTGGAGTTCGTTCAATATAAGGATGATCCATCTGATGAGGCGCCAATCAGAATGGGCTGACCGTCTCAACAAATTACTCAACAGTGGTGCTTAAATTTTCTTTTCAGAAAAATCATTAAATAAAAAAATACATAAGGCAAATACATAAGACAAATATATTACTTGTTCATTCAGGATCTGTGAAGATCTGAGTTTTGTCGCCCTTGCTCCCTGTGTGTTTATTCCTGCCAGCCTGCCTGATCCCGCCTGTTCCCGGGCTATTCTTTGTGGTTTTCCCCGAGAGTTCCCTGCCAGTCCCCGGTGTGCTTCCCTCCCCGTTTTGGACTCCTGCCTCTCCCAGTGCTGGGTCGAATTTATGTTTGGACTTGTCTTTTGCATATTTCTTTTGAACTGTTTGTATAAACCCCCCTCTGAATCGGACTGTTTCTGCCTCCTCGTCTCTGCGTTTGGGTCCTCCTTCCTGTCCCATCACACAAGGACTGTTAAGCACAGTCAGAGGCTGTGTTAGAATGCCACAGAGACCCATTTTGTATCATTTTTATATCCCAATACAAATTGCTTTTAAGGATTAATTTTGTACAAGGTATGTACTAAGTCCATAGAAAAAAAATTTTTCAAAATAAGATATTTAAACATGTTCTTTCTATACAGCATCTTGTGCAGTTTTGTGATCTGGGTCCTAAACTTTAAGACGTTACTGAACTTATGCAGTTCTGCATTTGTCACTGCAGCAGAGACTACAGAATTCAATGAAGGTGTTATTGTAAGAATAGAAATGTTAGTTCATGAGAAAATGGTATGTCATAATGTCATAATAAAAATATAATAAAATATTGCAAGCTTTAATATCAGTTAAAGAAAACCTGGATTGCCACAATAAACTTTTTTTTTTTTTTTTTAAGATATAACGATAACTAAAGTGTTACTTAAAGTGATTTCCAACACTGGACTTTAGTTCTCAAGAACAGATCAGTCAGCTCTTTTATCACATAACATGGATACGCTAAAAAGCCAGATCAGAGCATCCCTACACTGAGCAGCCTCTGTATGTGTCAGCAGAGATTAAGTACGCAGAACATCCAACTCACCCTACTGACTCTGCAAGAGGTTTGGTGGAGTCTTCAGACACAAACACATGGCAGGCAAACCTCTGGTCCGCGGGATGCTTAGTAATGAAACCAAAATACCTGCAGAGAACACAGGGAAACAGATAAGGCACTCCAAAGAGGGTCGTCAATATTGTTTTACTTTTATTTGTTGAATATTTATTCTTTCCATTCTGTATTAACAATACACTGCTGTTTCACATTTGATCAGTAAGCTGTCAAGAGGTCCAGTCTATTGTGAAGTCTGGTACATTTGTTGATTTCTAGTGACACCTTGTGGTAGGGTAATGTTTGGTTTCTGCAGATGAACACTAATGGAGGGTAAAAACCTTTACAGTGTTTCTTTTATTCTAGTCAGACAGTACAAACAATTTGGCTTGGTGATGTAGCCTCGGATTTGGGTTTTCTGGCTTTACTTACTTGCTGTTTTTAGGGTGATAGCCGCAGAAGGAAACGTTCTTTAACTGGAAGAAGTGACTGCACTCATTACTCTGTGAACAGAAAAGAGGCAGATTAAATGCTTTCAATTAAAGCAAGGCTGCTTGCTTTACTTAAGTTTTTACTTAATTACTATTACAAAATACACATGTATTTGCCCCACAATGTCAGTATGGAATCAATGTTAACTAATTTATTTTTACAATACAAGTGACTGTTCTGTGTTCAAAATGCTCCTTGACAAGACACAATAGACACGATTATTGACAGCACAATGTACTAAAGTAAAAGTACTCATTTTGCTAAATAACCCCTTTCTGAGTAATAAATGAAATTGTGCGGGTAGTCCTAAAACAAACTAATATATGACTACACAGTACTATAGTATAGTATTGATATACTTCTAGGAAGTGTGATCAGCAAACATGATCATACTATCTGAACAGCAGCTCACTACACAAATCTGCATTTGTGACATTTTGCATTTTGTGAAGTACTTTTATTTTGTATAATCTGAAGAGTCTAGGCTTTGTTTGTTATGATATTTAGATTGACTAGAAGTGGTACTTTAAGTGTCTTTAATCTCTGTTAATTTCTGTTTGGATGATTAGAAAAGATGAGTTGTGTTTTAGGACGGGAGCCTTTTTTGACAGATTTTCTTTGTTATTTGTGATTGGAGATTGAGAGACTGAAATTGAAGTTCTTTCTTTGAAATGTAATTATTTTATGGACAAATTTATTTTCTGACACAGACTGCATCATTACTAGAACAGTTTCTTCCCAAAGGCCATAACCACCCTTAACTCACATATGCACTGACAGTCTACCCCCGGCCCCCGGACATTCTTCTTCCCTCTGACTGTGCAATACTGTTATACTGTTATATAATACCTCAAAGGACACTAGAATCTGTGCAATTTCATACAGTGCAATATTTAATATATTAACCATTCTGTGCAATATTTATTTATTTATTATTTAGTACTTAACCATGTCATTTCACTACTGTGCAATATTTAGTAATTTGTTAACACTTATCTACTTTCACACAATGTGTATTCAAAGCTATTTTATATATGTATACAGTGGCTCTCCAGACTCAGGACTGTGCACCAGCACCCCCCCCCTCTCTCTTTTTTCTACCTACACTTTACATTTTTGATATTTTATATTATGTTATCTTATATTTCTTACATTTTTTTTTGTCAACACTGTAAAGGGATTCCTTCAATCTCGTTGCACAGGTACTGTGTACTTGTGTGTAATGACAAATAAAGGCGTTCTATTCAATAGTTATCAAAAATGATCACGGTTTTAATCTGTGGATCTCCAGACCAAGCCAAGCTCAATAGATGTGAGATTGAGCCTTGGTCTGGGGAGTCAGCTCTGTCTTTTCTCTACACAAGAGGCGGGACCAACGGGCAGAGTTCAAATGACTCTGTACGCAATTGGATAGTCCTTCAACCAATCAGAGCATCGATCCGGGTGACGTAGCAGCGACAGCGGCATCAATGAGGTGCGTTCAATGACCGCTATCTTGAATGTACTGTAAAAGAGAAACTGCTTGGTTGCTTCTCTATTGTCATCATGTTAAACCAGCAACAATATATTATGGATTTTATAAGCCATGTAGAGTGGATACTTGTATGTGCATACATATTATATCATCATTATATAGTTTAACTCCTACTTTCCTACTTTAACATCTTTGCCTGTAGTTTCTATTGGCAGCCACACAAGGGAGACATGCCTCAATTGTTAAATTTGATTATCCGTGTGAGCTTTTGACAAAACCTCATGATTAATAAATATTAGACAGACAAAAGAGACAGTATGAATGCTTACTTTGTCACAGGCATAATAATCCTCTTGAACTGCAAGCTTGATGCCTTTCACACTGATCTCCAGGATGCAGGAGGAAGGCGGGTTATACTTGACTGTCGTCCTTCTGGTGGTTGCAATCTGTGAAACATTTTTTAAAAGATGACTCCTAAAATGTAAAAAGCTCGACAATCTAACCCAATTCTCTACGAGATGGTACTAAAGTTTTATGTTCTATGTAGACAATGCGTATATTGGAAAGAGTCAAATTGTGGTTTTCGCTCCTGTCAATTTAAATTTTGAAAACATTACAGGAAGCTAGTAACATACTGTATTTTCTACGTGATAGAACATTATGATTTTAGTGGGCTCCTGTCAGTTTGAATTTTGAAAATATAATACTAGTATACTATAATACTACTATAATACTAGTATAATACTGTATATGTGTAATATCATACGTGATAATTCTATATTTGAGATGTTGCCAACTGTAAGTAGCTCCTTTATTCTTCACAATGGGAGTCAAATGTTTTTAACACTCAAATGCACAAAGCATGTGCCTCTTACCTTCTGCATTGCTGCACACAGAACATCGTTTCCTTTGTGGAAGGGCACTTGAACTGAGCCCAGAAACTTCAACCGGTATCTGTCCATCCATTCACTGCTTTTCACTGCACAGGACAGAAAACATGGAATATAAAAATAATAAAAGGCAACAAACAACACAACATAACACAGAAGAGAGGCAGTCATTTATTTAAGCACTAAAATCCAGGTGAGATATTCATAGCTTTTTTGTAGCCCCTTTGGGGCGGCTGTGGATCGAGAGGTAGAGCGGTGGTCTACCAATCAATTCCTGGCCTAAGCAGTCCGCATGTCAAAGTGTCTTTGGACAACATTAGCTGTTTCATTGGTGTGTAAATGTGTGGTAATGTTTCTGTGCAATATAAAATAAGTAGTTTTCTCTGGTCTTGGGGGTTGATACTAGGACACTATGACAATCATCAACATATCCATATTAATCTCTTATACTTCTGCCTTTGTTTATATTTTACTTAATCATGTCATATTTTAATCTCTGTCACAAGCTGCTTAAACTTGGCAGAGAAGAGTTTCATCAATAGAGCATAACACTCCCTCAGGTTTGTGTTTACCCCACAGATCACAACCTTGTTCTCCGATAATTCAGCACAGGTTTCCCACACACCAACATTAATTCAATTCAATTTTACTGATTGTGTTTGTGGAAAAACCAAATCCAGAGATCCTATTGGGACTGACCTTAGTAAATCTGGGTCTCTGTGGTGTGGGTTTCTGCACACCCTTAACTGTGCCTTAAAAGCTAAATCTGGACATAATTCTAACATTAAGCCTAAAACCAAGTCTTAACCCTCAACCAGACATTTGATGAAGTGCAGGGCAGCCAGCACTGTTCACCTATTACAATTCTGTGCATAGTTCAGTCAATGTTTCAAGGCATTTTTATGAAGACATTCACAGTCAGCCTTCTAGAATTGATAGTCATGGCAGTGTCAGTACCTTTGTAGCTCTCCGTGTCCTTGTTCACCTCTATAGCGTAATACGCTGGGAAGATCCCACGGGCACCAGTTCGCATGTTGTAGCCCTCGTACCAATAATCCTCTGACTGGACCTCCACCAGCAACGGATCATCTACCTCCAGCTCCAACTCATCGTCATGACGAGGGACAAACCTGCCAAGACAGATGTAGTTATGCACAGGATCTCAGGGGCCTCAGAGGCTTTTTATGAGCTGGATGACTCCCTAACACAGGCGGTAGGTCTGAGTGCCTGGACCGTTGGTTCTTATTCAATGAAAATAACAAACACCTCCAGATGTCCACCCATTACCCCTGTTCTACACACTCTGCACTTAGTATTGATTTTAAGATTTAAATGTTTTTTTTTAAAAGATTTTAATGTTTGTATTGGTCTGAGATTTTAACCCTTTGTGAACATAATAGGTCATTACAGTAGGGGTGGGGAAAGAAATCAATACAGGCGCCAAATATTCTATCTAATTTTATAAATGTGTTGGTCAATTTGTCCCATTTTACAGCAATAAAACTGAAGTGATATGATCAAACAGAGAAATGTTTCTTTTAGATGAAACAGATGTTGACAAAGTTTCCTTTTGGGGACGTCATTTGAAATTGGGAAAAATTAGAATTTGGAAAAAAGGTTATAAATTGCAGTATATCGTAGAATATTGCAATATGATTAAATAATATCGAAATAATATCGTTTAATGGCATAAGTATGGTGATGATATCATATCGGGAGGAATCTAGTGATTCCCACCCCTATGTTTCAGTCATCCAATCAACTTATTTTAGAAGTTCCAAGGTCAAGGTACAAACTGTGGGTTGCTACACTGAGACTTTGGAAGTTTCCCCCTGACATCTGCACTAAACCAGACATAGCTCTTTTTAAATCTGATTTTAAAACTTATTTATTTAGAATGGCTTTATTAGATTGGTAGCACTGAGACATTTTTCCTTTCTTCCCCCTGCTTTTAGGTAACCTTTCTGATTCAACTTTTACTCTTGGTCCTTGCTGTAAAGCCATTTGGATACCTGCTCACTGCTGTAAAGCGCTAAAGAAACAAATGTTGATTGATTGATTTTAAAGGAATACTAATGGTTGCCTTGTCACGGAGGACACAAGTTACAATAGATTCCATTACATTTAGCTGATGCTTTTATCGAAAGGGATTTACAATTGCTATTTATAGCAGAGGCCTCACGCCTTTGGAGCAGCTAGGGGTTAAGTGTCTTGCTCAGGGACATGTTGATGTATCGCAGTGGGAATTGTACCCAGATCTCCCACATCAAAGGCATGCGTCATATCACCAGCCATAGATTCTAAAGCCAAACTAGTATCATGGCAAAATGAAGTATTACTACAGCCATGCACATTGCACTTCTCTATGGAAGGCCGTTTTATTCAATATTAAATAAATGAATAAATACATGAATAAGTAAATAAATATGCCTTTGAAATACATCATGAAATAAATAAATGAGGTAATACATACATGAACAATTAAATGTAAATATTCATATCAAGATCATCAATTAGTTAAATATATTAAAAGATTTTACTTTATTTATTCAGTCACGTATTTATTCATTATTGACAAAAACAGCATTCCATACTTCTCAAATGGCTCTTTCTCCTCTTCTGTTACTGAGCAGGTTCCAAACACTTCTTAGTTTGGTTTTTAGCTGCAAATACACAGGCTGCTCACAAACAATAAATGGCTTTTTGTGAATACAAGGGGACTGCTATCTCCTTCAAGCCTACATAATGTATGTTAATATTCACATTAGTTCAATATTCTCAACATACTGGAAGTTTTCAGTGTTAGATTTTCATAAAAACTAAGCGCTGTTTTTAAGTTGCCCAATATGGAGTTTTACAAGGTCTGAAATGGCATACGGCTTTCATAGAACAAACAGAAATTCAACTTTTAATACTTTAGCCAATATTAAAACGGAAAACAATAATTTAACCTAGCTAACTATGATGTTGGCTTGTCAGATGTGATGCTAATGGCTATAGAGGCACTTTGACAATTTAGAATATTATACACATACAAACTAGAAACTCACTAAATTAAAGGAATGCTGTAAAAAGCCCCCGTTTTTCAGTTCTGATTGGTCATGACCAGATATGTTGCTATTCACTTGACTGCATGGCAATTGTATTACACATTTATCAGCCTGAGGTCTTCAACAGCAGCTGGAACTCCACGCTGCCAACTGGAGTGTAACTGTTACAGGGGAAACATGGAGAATTGGAGCGTTCTCTGGTCCAACTACAAATGCACATAGAAAAAGAATAATGACTGATGGAGATGAATGTGTTCAAAGGTGACCACAACTTTGGATCCTGCTAGAAGCCACTCTGCCTGCATAATTAAAAAATGAGTAAATGTAAATACACTAGCTTGTGTATTGCCAAAAACTGTTTGTCTATTTATGATTTATTGCTAACAAAAATAACAAATTCAATAACCACTTGAAATAAAAAGTGGTTTGAAAGAAATTGAGCAAAATGATATTTTATAAGAACGATGGCTGCAACATTTAGTATGAATATGGGGGGGATGATGTTGATGTAAGCAATTGTGATGACAATGCAGTTTTTCCTCACCTGTAGACGGCCCTGTGGCTCTGATCCCTCTCCTCTCCATTTATGAGACAAGAGAATAGGCCAAAGGACTCGGCACCTTGAAAACACAGTGGAGAAGCAAGAAGGGGAAAATAAAAGTTAATAATCCAGTGAGGATTCCAGCTTTTCTGCTGGCAAAAAGATGATTGTTGTTGTCTTCAAATTGCAGCAAAGGTCCATCATATACAAACAGAAAACACAATTAGGGCACATTAGTTTACTTAAAGCACACATGCCTTTTTTAGGACCTACAAATCACACTTTAATTAGCCATGAAACAGATGAGCATTGCGTATTTCTACCTACATTCCCCTGAGACAACCGTTAGCCCCTCCTGCTCATCTCAGATAAACTGTGTTGGTGTGTCTAATGAGTCTGGGAAACACATGAAAGACATCCCACAGGACAGTGGGGACTATTAGAGGAAGTAACACATTTGAGACTGTCTACAATCTCCCACCTGCCCACTACTGTTGGCTGCTTTAAACACACATACACAGTGATGTGGGTCAGTGTATGAGCCAAAACAAGAGTCAGCCTAATGAAGGTAAATGCTACAATCCTCTCCTTCCTCCTTCCCAGATACAGTCTAAGAAAACAGCAAAAAAATAATACCGTTACTTTAATAATTAAGTTGGATGCATCATAAAATTGCTAAATCCAAATGAATTTTCATTTTCATGACATTAAAGTGGTTTTGTGACATATCCTTTGGATTATTAATAAGTTCAAACTTGCATGCATTGCATTAGATCTTGCTGTTGTTTCTTTTGTTGCCACAAAAAATATAGCCACAAAGCGCTCCTCTTCTTCTCTGCCATTTTTCTGCTCCATCCTGTTTGTGTGTGTGTGCGCTGCTGGCTGCCGCCGGGCCTGACTGCTTGTTTGCTTGTTTGCCTGGTGCCGCTGAGTCACATGACGGTACAACATCAAATCACAAGAGGAGGGAGGAGAAACAAAGTGTGCCTGCTCGGTGGTGTGACAGAACATTTACACAGACACAGACAGCCAGGTCGCCTCTATGGATGACACCGCAGCTGTGCATACTGGAGAGAAACTGAAACTAAAGTATCCATCTCATTACACTGGTACTGTTCAATATCAATACCATCATTGATATACATTTTATCAATATTTGAATCGATCCGCCCACCACTGGCATGTAAAAGGGCGGCTGTGGCTCAGTGGTAGAGCGGTTGTCTGCCAATCGGAAGGTTGGTTCGATCCCCGCCCCAGCAGTCATTGTTGAAGTATCCTTGGGCAAGACACT
Organism: Etheostoma spectabile; assembly: GCF_008692095.1. Lineage (NCBI taxonomy): Eukaryota > Metazoa > Chordata > Actinopteri > Perciformes > Percidae > Etheostoma > Etheostoma spectabile. The sequence continues at coordinate 27,755 of NW_022603280.1, forward strand.
GAACCCCGAGTTGCCCCTGGTGCTGCGTGTCGGAGTGTGAATGTGTGTGAGTGTTTATCTGATGAGCAGGTGGCACCTTGTACGGCAGCCTCGGCCACAGTGTATGAATGTGTGTGAATGGTGAATGTTTCCTGTAGATGTAAAAGCGCTTTGAGCAGTTGTTAAGACTGAAAAGCGCTATATGAATACAGCACATTTACATTTAAAATTGGTGGAGAACTCTTTTATTTAATACAGCTTGCAGAGTCCTGTTCCAAAAGCCTTGTGTATCAAGCACTGGGGGCAGCAAACACACCCTAAAGGGCAACTGTTTTTTCCACTTTGGGGCTGTTTCACAAAAGCAGAATTTATAAATCTGAGAAAACCGATAAAGCAAGACTTGACCTAGTCTAATATGTGCATCCTTGCTTTGTGCGTTTCACGAAAGCCTAGCCAGGCTGAGGAGGAGTGACTAGGTCGAGCCTGGATGAAGTATTTTGGATAGATGTGCGTTCACGGCTTTCCAGATTTACTGATGCTAAAATGGAGAATACACATTGTTCATACTTTATACAGAGTGAGCAGCATCTTCTTGTGGAAGTATGAGAACATGAAACCACTGCTGACAGAACAGAAAGGACTCCAGGATAAAAAAATAACTAAAATTAATAAATTCTGTCTGTTAGCCTGGTTGGGACCAGGCTAGCTGTAAAGAATAAATCTCATGGTAACTTAGGTGCCTCTGTTTTGTGAAACCGAGTCAAGGCAAAATTGAGCCAGGATAACTGGGAAATCACGGTTTAATCCCTTAGCTTGGTTTTATGAAATAACCCTGGACCCTATGTTCCCATGTTTTTGTGTTTAAGTGTCGGATGGGAACAACAATCTTTGACATTGGTCCAATATCAAGAGAGATTGCTGCAGTTGGCAACGACAAAACAAGCTTCAATGTAAGTTAATAGGACAATTGTCCAGCTTTGTGTTTACCGTCCCCAAAAGTATTCGTTTTGCCTCTGACAGGCTCAGATTAATATTCTAAGATAATATTCAAACAACATTGACAACATTATGGAAAGGATTTCTTAGGAGATCAACCTTTCAGTTAAAGCGTAAGATCGTTTTTTTTAAACACATTTCACTAAACCCATCAGACTCCATGTAAATAAACAGTATTTTAGCATTGTAAAATACACTTCATTTAAAGTTGACAGAAACAAAATAAAACTATCAAAAGCTGTTCTGGGTTATCTTCCCACTGTTCAAACAATAACAACTGTAGTTTCAGTTGGAATAACACATATTGTATGTGAAAATATGTTGGCTCTATACTAAGGGTGTGACGAGATCTCGTTTTACGAGATTAGAACATGACGAGATTTCTCGTCGAGGTGAAAAGTTGTCTCGTGAGGCGATGTGATGTCAGCGTGATGGAGCGTGAAATTACAATTGAAGATCCCCCTGCCACTTTTAAATCCTTTGTGTGGCAACATTTTGGTTTTTTGTTGTTTGTTTGCACAGTTTTGAGAGAGCAGTACTTTGGTTATTGATACACTTACTGTTTGCATTTAAAATGTTATTTTTCTGTTATTTACACATTTATTTTATTTATACTGTTTATTTTTTTATGTTCGGTTTGTGGAAAGGAGTTAGATTTCTCGTGTGAAATTGTACAGGGCAGAAGCCAGTTGGTAGAGTTTATACAAAACATTTTGCAGTGTTTGCACGTCCTTTGCAAAAAAAGTTAAATAACATTCATCATTAATAGTTGATTTCAAAATGCACCTAAATTGTTTTGCATTTTGTGATTTTTCAGTTGAATAAAAAAACTATTTTCCATTCATATATTTCATCGAGGATTTCTTTAAATTTTTTTTTAAAATCTCGTCTCGTCTCGTTCTCGTGAACCCAATCTCGTGATGTGTCTCGTCTCGTGGAGTAAGCGTCTCGTCACACCCCTACTCTATACACAAAAAAACTATTGTTTTTATAAATGGAGTCTGGTGGGTTTAGCGCTAGCGACTTCAGAGCTGTTTCTGGTTAAACAGAAAGGTCTCAAAGAGGTTTTAAAGGTCTATCTCTGTAGAAATCCTTTCTACAGAAAGAAATGCCGCACGGACCGCTACAGAAAATCATTCATACACAAGCAATAACACTTTTAAACATGTCATCACTGGGTGCTATATAAGACTTTTGGACACCACACTACTGCACTAAGTGAAACTTGTACAATTGGTTTATTTACATTTAGCATACATCTTAGCATATTATTTAAGCAGTTGCACATTTTTGTTTTCCCATCCTGTCCATATTCAAATATTTGTTCTTTATTTATTTCATATTATTATTTCATGTATATATATATATATATATATATTATATATATATATATATTTATATTTTCCTAGATTTCATTTATATTTATATTCTGTGCTTTGTGACTGATTTTGCTGCTGTAACACCGGAATTTCCCATTTTTCTTGGGATCAATAAACATCTATCTATCTATCTATCTATCTATCTATCTATCTATCTATCTATCTATCTATCTATCTATCTATCTATCTATCTATCGATCTATCTATAATGTTGTCAGAACACTAAATATCAATCTGAGCCTTTCAGCTACACACAAGCATTTCTGTGAAGGTAAATACAAGCTGCCCTATTAACATCGTTGCTTGCTTCTGCGCTGACGACTGCAGCAAACTCTCTTAATACTGGACCAATGTCAAAGATTGTTGGATTCATAGGGTAATTTTTTAATACATTAGAAGAAAGTCAGACAGACATGTTCTCCAACTATGGGGTCTAAAAATCTTTAGGATTATACTTGAAACACTCGAAATACACATGATGATGACAGCATATTTAGCAGATTCAGCTAAATGACATTACAGAAAATAAAATTTATTAAGCCACTCACTATCTGTATCATTGCTTTCTTTTCCTCAGTCCTTCCCAACACCCTCTCCAGGACTGCTGTTGTCTTAATGTCTGGACTCAACTAATTTGTTTTTGAATGTGTGATTGTCTGGACAGCAGAGGGTAAGAGAGAAGCAAATCCATGAAAGGAAAGCTGCTTTTGGCTCCGTGTCCCTCCACCCAGCATGGCATCTAAATGTCCAGCTGGGTTTTTGGCCAGAACGTGCTCCGGTCAGAATGCTGATAACGATATCATCAGAGCAGCAAAAGCTACAGCCTTCATTTACAACACTTACAGCTGTGCTGGGTATTGTGGCTTATTTATTTAAACTTTCATGTAACTCATATGTTCAAACTGTTATATTCAAAACTGCTGGTATGATAAAACAACAGTTTTAAATATTATTCATCTGCCAGTTTCAGATGTTATTCTACAAGATAAAATTAAATCTAACAGGCAGAAAGTCACAATATCGAGAGTTGATGAGGTGTGCTATTCCAGCTCCTAAAAATCTCTGTGGCTGTGCACATCATCAGCCACATCGCTTTAAGCCTTTCCACCACGCTGCCAATTCGTCCAGACAGTATTTGCTGCTGTGTTACTCTATGTTTAAAGGGACTTACACACAATAACAGCGTATGTGCTTCCAGGATGTCTCACACACAATTATGGGGGGAATAGACGGCCTTGTATTAAGAAATTTAGACATTCTCAAAATGCAAAATGAAATTGACAATTTAAATTTACAAAGCATATTAAGTCTCATTATCACTAAATCATTAAATTGTTATCAACAAAATCATAATTTTTCACTCTTTCACAAGAAAGAAAAAAATAAACATGAAAATTACATTATTTTGTAATATAAACCTTTTTACATGGTGTTGTTTATGACATGCTTGGCCGGGCAATATGGCTGACTGTTATGAGTCACGGTGTTAAGATTTGTTTTCCATTATGGTTATGTGGTTAATGTGCTGGTGATTATAACTTAAATTGCTAATATTGAAATAGTATTGGGAAAAAATCGCGCAATTGTGGCATTAACTTACTGGAAGAGCGAGAGCGTCCACTCATGAAGACGTGAGGAACTTCTTGGAGAAGTGCAGGTCAACCTCTGGAGTGGAGTCTTCAGACAGACAAGCCGTGGCCTCTCTCCTCACTCCTCCTATCTGAATACCGTCCTCATCGTCCTCATCTTCCTCATCTTCCTCCTCGTACTCCTCCCCTATGGCAGACTCGTAGGGAGAGAGACGCAGTTGTCATAGATGGTGGCAGAGTCGCTGTCGTCACTGTAGCCTTGGTACATTGCCGGAGGCTGACCAGTTCTAGCTTAGCGTGCTCATCCACCACTAGTGTGTATTTTACTGAGTCATATGAAAGGCCACTGGCCTCCGAGCTCAGGAAGTCCTTGGTGGGACTCTCCTGCCACCGCCCCCCCATCCCTCTTTACTCCCTCCTTTCCTCCCCCCATTTTCTCTCCCCTTCCCCAAACTTTCATCCATTGTTATCCTGTCGCCTCCTCCCCTCCCCGCAGTAGCTTTCATCTGTGGCATCCACATACTCCACAGATGATCCAGGTCTCAGCATGACCCTGGCCCCCGTTCCTGCCCCCTTCCGGCTGAGGTCCAGCATGAGGGAGGAGCGGGCTGAGTGAGCCATGCTGGGTGGCGTGATGATGGACTCTACACATGAAGTATGAAGGTGGGGGGACATATACCTCATCCTCCTCATAGATGGAGGGGTTTGTCCGGTCTGGGAGGGGCTGGTATGGAGGTGGGCCCTCTGTGTCGGAGCTGATGGACATGCGGCCCTGCTCAGTCTGCTGCGAAAGGAAAGGCCGGTCCTGCACGTGGGAAGGTCTAGAGGTTGGCTGAACGCTGCAGAGGAGTTAGATAAATCTCTCTGTGGATTCTATATGAACGTCCGTGTGATAGCGGATCCTCTCCCGGTGGAGCCCGCCTCCATCCGCCTTCCTTGCTGGGTTTAGAGGAGCTGGTGTATAGTTTCTGCGGTGGGGGTGGCGCGGGCGGCTTCTCCTGAAGCTTGGAGCGAGTCGCAGCCATTGTGGTGGTCCAGAGGTGTGGCTGTGTCTGCAGGGGGCATCAGTGGAAGTCCCGCGGTCTTTGGTCTGCGCTCCCCCGCCTTGCACCTTGTCCTCGTCGCTTAGACAGCTGTGCTCACGTGGAGAGGTGAGCTCACCTGGAGGAGAAGCAGACACAAACAACAATGCGCACAAACACACATGAAAACACACAAGCTACACAAGGCCAGACACCAGACCAGGTCAGAGTAAATATTGGACTGACCATTCCAGTGCAGCCACCACATCATTTTGTATGAACTATAATCATGAGCGCCAAAAGCTCAAAACTGTTTCCGTCAGCCCTCTAGTTGTATTTCTGAGTTTGAGATATCAAATAGCAAAATGGCTGCAACGGCCCCATCGCTGGCATCTATATCATAGACTGAATAACAATAAGGGACAGAGCATGTGTGACGTCCCCCATTAGTTTCTGGAGATCTGCTATGAGTCGTCGAGGTTGCCTTTACAGGTGCAGCCATCCTGATTGCTGATGTGATTATTTTAGACAAGAGGGAGGAGTGATGGAGGAGCCCTTACACTCTAAGTTACATTACACGCTTTTACTGGCAATCGCATCATAGCCACGCCCTAAACGAGACCATAATTAAAAAAAATATTAGTTTGTGTTGCAGAAGACTTAAAACTAGCAATTGAGACCATAAACTCATTGTGAAATGTTTACTGAGGTAATAAATCAAGTGAGAAGTGGGTCACTTTCTCATAGACCATCTATGAGAGCTCAACCTCCTTTTGCAACCAAATTCAACCAAATGCAACACCTCGACTCTCCAGTGGTTATGCAAGGATCCTGTTTGTGGACTTCAGCTTGGAGTTCAACACCACCATCATCCCGGACATCCTCAGCACCAAACTCTCCCATCTCACTGTGCCAGCCTCCACCTGTCAGTGGATCACAAACTTCCTGACTAACAGGTGTCAGCAGTTGAGGCTGGGGAACATCACATGCAGGATACGGACTATCAGCACAGGCGCCCCCCAGGATGTGGTGCTCTCCCCACTGCTTTTCTCCCTCTGAACCAATGACTGCACCTGAGGAGACCCATCTGTTAAACTCCTGAAGTTTGCTGACGACACAACCGTCATCGGCCTCATCCGGTACGGTGATAAGTCAGCCTACAGACAGGAGGTGGATCAGCTGGCTCTCTGGTGCAGTCAGAACAACCTTGAGCTCAACACGCTCAAAACTGTAGAGATGATTGTGGACTTCAGAAAGAGACCCCCACTCTTCCCCCCATCTCCATACTCAACAGCCCTGGTCTGCTGTGGAATCCTTCAGGTTTCTGGGATCCACTATATCCCAGAACCTGAAGTGGAAGCCCAACACATACATCATCATCAAAGGCCCAGCAGAGGCTGTACTTCCTGCGCCAGCTCAGGAAGCTCAACCTGCCTAAGGAGCTGCTGGTCCACTTCTCCACAGCCATCGACCAGTCTGTCCTCTACACGTCCATCACTGTCTGGTCTGGATCTGCCACCAAAAGGAAAGGAGCAGACTACAACGGACAGTTAGGACTGCAGAAAACCTGCCCTCCATTCATGACTTATACTCTTCCAGAGTCAGCAAACGGCAGGAACCATCCCTGCAGACCCATCTCACCCCGGACACAATCTGGTCCAGCTTCTCCTCTGGTAGGCGCTACAGAGTACTGCACGCCAAAACCAACAGACTCAGGAAAATTTCTACCCACAAGCCATCTCTCTGATGAACAGCTGACTTCTTACCCACAGTGTCAGGTTCAATTCTGGTCAATAACCTAGTAACACTGTCTCTACAGCACCTGTTTATTGGTTCCACTTATTATCCCACTTAATTATTCTCATTCTCATATCTCACTTATTATTTATTATTTACTATTTACTCATCATTTCCATCTCATATCTCAGTTATTATTATATTTATTCATCATTCTCATTTCCTATTTCAGAACTGTTCATAATGTTCATACTGTTCATATTGTAATATAATAAATAATACTATTTATCCCAGTATCCTTTGCACTATGCTCCACATTTAACATTTTTTATTGATTTCTTCATTGCACTTATGCCTCTATATTGTTTCTGTTTAGAGTATGTATAATATTGTATATATTAGTGTGTATATATTGTTTTGTATGTGTAAGCACATTGTGAGCAATGTTGCTCCAAAGAAAAATTCCTCGTGTGTGTCCTCATACCTGGCAAATAAAGCTGATTCTGATTAAGGAGTCCCCCCCTGCTGAGATCAGATATAATGTAGCTTTAAGGAGTCCCCCCCTGCTGGAGATCAGATATAATGCAGCTTTAAGAAGTCCCCCCCTGCTGGAGATCAATATAATGCAGCTTTAAGAAGTCCCCCCCCTGCTGGATCAGATATAATGTAGCTTTAAGGAGTCCCCCCCTGCTGGAGATCAGATATAATGCAGCTTTAAGGAGTCCCCCCCTGCTGGAGATCAGATATAATGCAGCTTTAAGGAGTCCCCCCCTGCTGGAGATCAGATATAATGCAGCTTTAAGGAGTCCCCCCCTGCTGGAGATCAGATATAATGCAGCTTTAAGGAGTCCCCCCCCTGCTGGAGATCAGATATAATGCAGCTTTAAGGAGTCCCCCCCCCTGCTGGAGATCAGATATAATGCAGCTTTAAGGAGTCCCCCCCTGCTGGAGATCAGATATAATGCAGCTTTAAGGATCCCCCCCCTGCTGGAGATCAGATATGCAGCTTTAAGGCACTTCCATATTTGCAGCAATTCGCCGGACAGAATGATTTGTCCATTGATATTAACAGTCTACAATCTAAATACAATCCTGAATTAACTCTATCTTTCATTTAAATAATGAAGAATGAGCTGCACACTGTTTTATTCTGTTTTCTTTTGAGAGGGAGACAAACATTACAACTAATTTCTGTTTAGCATGAATTTAAATTAATTTGGTGTTAACACAAGGCTAGAAATGGTGTGATCATTTCATCTGAGAATAATGCATGAATGCTTCTGATCTGTATTCTGCCAACATGGGTGGAATAAAACATGAAAGTTGATTTAGCCAGATTTTTTTCTATTGTTTTAAATGATTGAGATGAGTAATATACTTTTTCCATCAGTGGGGAGTTGTTGGCAGGGAGTTTGGTAAGTTAGACTCACCTCACATGGTGCTCTGAAAAGAGCTCTACCAATAAGCAAGACAGGTCCCCAATTAAATTAAGCCCAGAGCTGGCTAACACACCAGCCACAGCATATAGCGTTAGCTCACTTAGCTTAGCATAGCTAATCCACGCCTTAACACTCGTCCCTGAGGATCATGGAGCCAGACACCCATATTATCAGAGACAGCATTCTGGTCTGCACATCCCAGTTATCATCAACTAAACAAGAAAATTAAGACAGTTAAACTAAAATATGAGCTTCATGGTGTGAAGATCTGGTGGGAAAGAAAAGCTCACCTGTTTTAAGAGGCGAGGACGAGCCTGAAACCTTCTCCTGCCAACTGTATTTCTTCCCAAAGGAGTTGTTGTTTAATGTGTCCTGTGGAATGCAGAAAAAGAAGAAGAGAAGAAAAAGAAAACGGTGAGAAAAAAAACAGATGCAGAGAGGATGAGAAGGAAAGAGAGTGAAAGGTTTAGTAACTGAGTTCTGGATCCAGAAACTCAATGGACACAACTTTTTGTCCCACTCTCTCTCTCTCTCTTACACACACTCTTTTATTCTGTTGAATGGGCAGGGATTCTTTTGTCTGTGCTCCGTGGCGAGCATTTAAAGGGAACCAGACCTTTTACTGGAGCTACTGGGAACACACACACACACACACACACACACACACACACACACACACACACACACACACACTGCCTCTCTAAAAAACTGTTTTGGGGGAGTTGTTGATAGATGGACTAGAGCCTTATCTTGAAAGAAAATTGCATTTTTTTACCCAGAAAAAGACAATGGCTGTAAACGATAATGAATGTAGAGTGGAATAAATTAATGTTATTAAAGAACACCATTGATAATCTTGTGTTTGCTGGGCTTCACTGGTTCAAGTTTACAAGAGGACATCCCTCCTGAGTGTGGTTACAAGTGCAACAGTGTGCACCCAATAGGATGTGCAATAGACTTGAAAAGGGCACTGGAATACTTCTTTTACTAAAGTATACTACCATTTTAAATTGCTTTAAGTTACTAAAACATTCTTGTCACATATTCTCACATTAGGACAAACACACAACACTTGTAAAAATTAATCAAATAAAGTGAAAATATGACATACTGGTAAAAAAATAGTTATGGATGGTAATATCTTTCTCAGGAGTTGGTAGAGACCAAAAACAAGAGCTTAAAGACAGCGCATGTTAAATTCATCAGGTAGACACAAACATGACTTTAAATGAGTGCTAATGTTGCTCCGTCAATGCTGGATGTGTATAAAAGCAACCGTTTGCCATATAACTTTTAAGTGTGAAATGTACAGTACATGTTGTGGTTCACAACCTGTTTTAAAAAAAAAAGCTGTCAAAGATTACAAATCTTACAAATATACTTATTGTGACTCAATGATAGACACATTTCTGACGGTTATCTACCAGAAGAGTACTGAGATCAGAGACGGAGAGACACACAGATGGTAGATGGAAGACAAATAAAACTGAATTGAAATGGAAGGACAACTGGGAACTCCTGTGATGATGAAGTGTCAACTAATTAGATCATACCCTCCTCCTCTGTCCACCCACCACCACGCATGACTCACTTCCCATCTATGTGTACCGGGTGGAGACAGAGTAGTTGCTGTGGTAACGAGTGAATCAGCAGGTGGGTGACAGCAGCACTGATCCGAGAAGCATAGGTTTGTTTAACTATAGTGATAAAAAGAGCATTGCTGACTCAAATATGGCGTGAGGGTGTGTGAATTAATAGGCTATGTGGAAGTGACTCTGAAAACACATGACTTAGTCTGGATGTGTGCAACACAACTTTTAAGAGATTTGTCTGATAGTCTGTTTCTGGTCACCATGTTGACAGATCTGAGAAATCAACTTTGTGAGAACGTTTTACAACACAAATGAGACCAAACGTGAGATGAAGTGGAATTATATTATTATGAGTGTTTGAGTTTTAGCCTATCATACTTAGCTGGGATGGTAGCTTTGTCCAAACTCAGCTCCACCCTTTGAATTTGTCCTCTACAGAAAGGAGATAAACAATATACCCAGACTGAAACTCTCTTCCCTTGTCTCCCATAGCTGCTCATGTCCCAAAAAAAGGTTAATGTATAACAGATAAAGCATTGAACTATATATTTATAAAGAAATACATACCAAATGTTCCTAATTTATGCCTGTTTTCTACCAAATTATTATATCTATATTGAGTGCAATACAGAGTGTAGTATTTAGGTATACCTTCCAAATCTCTCTCTCTCTCTCTCACACACACCACCCAAGGAGCATGCCATAGCCAGGTGAGGGATTAAGACGGACTTGGATTAAGACGGAGGAATCCCTCCTGTTCTGTTTTTCTGTCTGAATCATTTTACTCAAGCTGCTCAGATCAGCCCATCTGTTTCTACAAGAGCTCATTATACTACACATATGTCTTCATTTTTCTAACATTTTGTAGTTTCCTTGTTTTGTTTTTTCATATTGTGGCTGATCTTCACTTTTGATGCTTGGATGCAAATCACTTTAGTTACTCCTTAGAGAAAGTTTGTAAAACAAAGCTTTTCTTACCCACTAGTCTAAACGAGTGTTTGAGTGCCTAATGATAGTTTGATCTTTACAGTTTTTGCCAATTGCTCACACACTATAAGCATATTGTCAACTTCACACCTTTTGCAAAACAATACACAATGATTTGTAAATCATGACATCACTTCCTTGCTATTCCGAAGCACTGACTGTCACATGAAACACAGCCATCAGGTACGCAAGCACATGATTGCTTAATTGTAGACACCCAATCAGGTTTAAGCACTATAACAATGCAGCAGGTAAGTCTAGTAGGTTCTGTAGTGTATTTTCAGTTTTTTCACTGTAATTGTAACCTGTACTGGGTACAGTTTGTTTGTCTGTTGTTTGCTGAGCTAACAGTGTATACACACTACTGTAGTTGATGCATGAAAACTGGGACTGTTGACTGATTTGGGTACATAGAGAGAAATTAATTATATTTTCCTCACAAGAGTGTTTCATTTTGCAAAGGTTCTGAGGTGTTCTTCTGATTGGGTGTGTGGTTGTGCAAATTGTGTGTACTGTTTTTAAAAAAATGGTCCTGCTTTCAAAATAGTGCTTTAAGCAATCAAAAAAAAAAACTGTAAAAGGATTTTTTCCCTTTTAACTATTTGGAACAAAACACTGGCACTTTGCAGATTATTGGATCTAAAAATATTGCTTTTCCAAAAGCCACGCTGCTGTAACCCTGACTAGTCTTCAGAACTGCTTTTGCACTACCACAGGAGTCTGTCACTCGCCGTCAAATAATGCAGAGCTAATTGCATATTTTTGCATTTTTACAGCTCCACTGACCTGGAAACAGTGACCCCGGTCTCTCTCTGTCTTTTTACAGTACTCTGAGAAGAACTGCCTGCAGATCATCATTTGAGTTTTGTCTTTGCCGCCTGACTAAAGCTTTTACTGTCAGCTGGCTGTCAAAGTGTTAAACTGTAGGTATGCTTGGATGAAAACAATCCACCATAAAACACTTTTCTATCACTATTTGTTATATACCTTTTTCGGTGATGTGCTACACAATTCAGGCTATGTAAGGGTGAGTTATTTGGTATCTTGTATAGTCATAATGTCTTTCAAATCTGTACATTATTTCTATGTATTTTAGACATGGAGTGGCGGCTTTTTGAAAAGCAGGTAAAACAGCTGTGAACTTGAACTTGCTGAAAGGCAAATTCACCTCCTTTGCTTATGTGAGAAATCCATGCAAGATGAGTAAACAGAAACAGAGAGACCACTTTCTATACTAGAGGAGCAGACCAGAATGCAATGCAAAGTGATTATGCAGATCTGTCATCAGGTGTATGTTTGGTACAAAGGCCATGTCAAGCTTTTATTTAATCTTTTTTTTTGCCCAATTTTGTCTTGATTTGAAAAAACTTGCTACCCTCCTTGTGGTTTCTAAAGGCATTCTGATGGAAGGTGGAATGGCTAGGCTTAATGACACTTATAAAATGCCATCTGATGTTATCAACTTAAGGTTTATGAGATCATTATTCCCTGTACTGCAGCAGAACAAATGAATAAGTTTTAACCATTAAACTCACAAACACAACCCAATCTGCTGCTGATGGATGTTACGCTGACAAGATGTTGTTGGTTGCTCAATGTCTTCAAAGTTCATGCAAAGACAACTTTTAGAAACATTTACCCATTTAACATTAAAATATATTAACTGAGGTTTGGTTTCTAGCTTTTGTATGAGAGAATAAACAATGTCAGGCCTAGGAGACAGCAAGAAAAAAACATTTCAGAGCAACTATTTCCCTTTGTAGTTTCCAGTTCTGACAGCTACACACACTCACACACACACACACACACACACACACACACCACAACACCACACCACACACACACACACACAACCACGCACACACACTGTTTCTACATAATGAAAACTGAGCAAAGAACAAGTGCAGACAGATATAGAGCTGCTTGGTTGATCATGTTGACGGCTGTGGGGGAGTGTGTGCATGAGTCATACTGTAGGCAAACACAATATACAATAATGTATAAATTGCATAACAAAAGTATCACTATACACTACAGGCATTCACATTTTTACTGAACCTGACACAGCGCATGGTATTGGTTTTACAGCACATTTACTGTATGGTTAGTCTATAGACTGTACTTGACATTCTTCTGGGATTGACATCTAGCTGTCTATCTGAGTTTTCTGGTACACACACACACCACACACACACACACACAGACAGACACACACACAAGTTTGTATTGTTATAATGTGATGACACTTATACCATAAATTCTGTAGCTCCTAACCTAAAGCTAAATGTGTTGAGCTTTAAGCTGGAAAAAAAGATTAAATTACAAGAGCACACCACAGTCACGAGCTCTAGCAGCTTTTAAAAAAAAAAACAGAGACGGGCACCAAGGGGAAAAAAATCACTGTCTTGACAATTGAGGCTATTGTTCAAAACACATCCTGTCAAAGAAATAATTGTAGTGACTCCAAAGATGACGTCAGCTAGGTTTCATTCCTATTTACATTATTAATGTCATATTTGTGTTTCACGATGAACCCAGACAGGAAAATACAGACACGCAGTCAGAAAAAAAGCGCAACTGAAAGTCTTCTCTTCCTGCTTAACAATCTATATTCAGTCATCTGCCACATGTGTTTTAAGAATATGGTTACCTGTGTGCGCGGCACAATCGGGAAGAGGTTAAGAGTTGTGGGTCTCTTGGGTCGGTAGGTATCCATGGTAACATGTGCCGCGGGGTCCTTGGTGATTGGCAGTGGTGCGATGGCGGATGCCTTCGAGGACTCTTTGTCACTGTGGTAACCGTCAGCACCGTCGATGAGTTCCAAGTGCAGCATCTCTGCCTGAAACTGGCCAACAGCACCCAGCTCAGCCCTCCCCGACATGCTATTGGTCCCTCGCCTGGCATGGCCCTGCAGGGATTGGAGGAAACACGCCGTCAATCGAGGACGAGAAAATAGAGAGAAGCAGAGTGAAAGAGAGAGAGAGAGAGAAAGGATGGGGTGAGGAGATTTAAGCCAGCATAAGAGGATGCTCTGTCTTCTGCCTGTAACACCCTCACTGCCAACACTGAGCAGAAAGTAGAGACAGAGACTAATTCCAGCATCAGGTTCTCCATGACATTTACCTAAAATAATGAAGTGAGAATGAAAACTCCTTCTGCTCTGCAAATCATTAGGCTTTTCAGAGGTTTTTTCATTTTAGTCTAAATCTTTTTACTGCAGTTAATTCGGGTCCAAGCCAAAGGGGCTGGGAACTACATTTGCAAGGCAACGTGGTTCACATCTCCAGCGGAGCTGAGGATTATGATTTTCTTATTTTTCGTAGTTTCTATAGCCTAGACCGTGCGTGGTAGGCCGGTGCTGTTTTGAGGACTAGTCCAGACTCTGCTTCAACCTTGGACACAAAAATTCACCCACTTCCACCCCTGGGTGACGCAATAGCATAAAAAACGTGTTTGGCCCTATAACTCCCAAACCATACATTGCACATAAAAATACTCATATCTGCGCATTCCCTGAATCCAGCTGGATCTGTTGACAAAAAAGCTTTTAAAAGAATTTTACTTTTAAATTTATTTTAAATTACGCACGAACAAATATGTCTAGATAGCTACAAAATCACAAACTTTGCCATATTTCAGCCAAATGAAATGCTATTAATGCAAACTTTAGATTGTTGTTTGCCATGACACTATAAGGCTCCCCAACCCATTTTACGAGAATACTGGGGCCACTGTTTAGGCCACACCTACAGTGGTGTACTGATTCGTCAAAGTGGGCTTGGCCTATTGGACCCACGTTTGGATTCACCACTTACATTATTGTGAACAACTTCAAATTCAAGGACAGATTTACAATGGGTCAGGAACCTCACCTATCAAAATTACACATGTGGAACACTAGGTGGCGCTATAATGACGTCAAACAGGTTTGCCTATTACTCCCACATTACACGTTGCACATTAAAACCAATATATCCACGCGTTCCTTGAATCAAGCTGAATCACAAAAAATCAATTTTTTTTCCCCAATGTGTGAAACCAACTTTTTCAAACTCCTCCTAGGCCATGTATCAAATCTGCATGACATTTGGCACATAGCATCTCCGAGGGCCCTAACCAAAAGTTATCGAATTTTTTTTGCTGATGGTCAACTATGCGCAATTTACAACCAATAAATTTTTGTAGCTAGCCAGCTTTGCCCAGAAATATGAACTCTCCATTTTCAGTCCTGTCTACAAAGCTCTGCTTGGCTTGATTGTTTTCACATATCCCACAAGGCACCTTGTCGGCCAAAACTCAAAACAGATCAGAGCAGTTCATTTTGTGATGAGATTCACTTTGACTGTCTTTTATCAAATAAAGTGACAAACACAAGCATCCTCTGGGAGACAGCGTAAGTCAGAGGGCAGTGGGACAGCACAGTCTGCATCACTATCTCTACAACTACACACAGACACACAACACATGGTAACTCCTGTTGGTAGATGTGATGTAGATGCTTTGACACAGACACCAAGCCACTGTTAAGCCTATTACAGGCCTTAGCTCCCTCTTTGCTCCACATTGCACACTAAACAACATGCAGATAGAGTAGTGCTCACACATATGTACGGAGCCACTGAGGTGACATGTAGGAAAAAATAAAATAAAAAATAAACACTAAAAATAAATTACAAAAAAACATGTACTGGGGACAAACCCTTTTCTTGAGTTTTATTTGTGAGATATCTCAAGTTTTATTTGTGAGATCTTGCAAATCCAACAAACAGTAAGGCTAACCTAGCTAGCTAGCTAGCTAGTAGCACAAGATGATTAAATCATCTTGGTTGTCTAAATACATCCAATGTTTATTTTGATAAGAATTACTAATTATTACATGCCAAAGTGAAGTGTTATAATAGACATTTTTGTTGACTGTTGATGTCAATGACTGCAGGCTAAGCTTAGTAGGTAGCTAATATCTAGCTAGAAGCATGACAGGATTACATCACCTTGGTTGTCTAAATACATCCATTGTTTTTTTTAATAAGCATTACTAATTAATACATGCCAAACAGAAGCGTTATAATGAACAATGTTTTGACTGTTGATGTCAATAGCGCTAGTTTGTGTTGTCATAGCAAGATTCTCGTTCATGAGCTTCTTTCTTGTGTCTCTTACAAGTATTAGTTTGTTCTCTTAATACAGCTATGGAAGCTAGCTAGCTATGTGGCCTGCAGTCATTGACATCAAAAGTCAACAACATTGTCCATTATAACTCTTCACTTTGCATGTATTAATTAGTTATGCTTATCAAAACAATGCCACTTTGCTCCTTTGAAAGCCATGATGTCTCTCTCTCACGTGGGGGGCCAAATTCTCTGGGCGGGCAAAGCAGAGAAAGAGAGGTAACCTTGCCCCTCCAGATCGGCCCATCTGAGCTTTCATTTTCTCAATTTCAGAGCAGGATACCCAGGCTTGGTTCACACCTATCACCATTTCCAGCCACTGGGGGGCCATGGTCAGGCTGGGGAACATACATTAATGTTAAAAAACCTCATAAAGTGAAATGTTTATGCCATGGGAACTTTAACATTACAAGGCTGAATGATAATATTGATTTGTTGCTCATTTCTAAATATCCATCTGTCCATCCATCCATTCAGCCAATTCTCTTTTTGTCCACCCATCCACCTATGCACAAATCTGTGCACCCATCTATCCATCCACCATCCCATCCACCCATCCATCCACCCATCCATCCATCCATCCACCATCCATCCATCCATCAATCCAGTCCTCTTATCTATCCATTTGCAATATATTTAACTTCTATCTATCTTACATCATCCATCCAACATGGATCCACCGTGTAGCCATCCGTCCATCTGTCCTTATATCAATTATGCATACATCCACCCATTCTTCCATCCATCTATCCTGCTCGACCTGTCATCCATCCATCGTCATATATCTATCATTTAATCATGTATCTAATATACTTATCCAGCCATCTAGTCCATCCATCCTATAAATACCCATAAATCACTCCCCTATCTGATGAGGTGCCAGAAGATGATCCTACCCTCCTCCTGTATTTCAGCTCAGTCACATCACACCCCGGTCTGTCTGTAATTACAGAGCAGCCACTCTCCTGCCTCCATTTTTCTCTTTTTCTTCTCTCCCCATCTCCACCTGTTCACGTTTTCACCTACTGATGACCAATGCCTGCTAATGCAGTGGGCTTATATTCCCCTCTAATGTTTTATGATCTCAGATTATGACTGGCCCCAAAAGAGAGCCCCGCCCCTGTTGCTAGGAGACAAGGGGATCAGTGACAATGATAAAACACATAAGACTCAAAGGATGTGCAAAAAAAGACTGACCATGCAAAATGTCGTGCTGAGGTCTATCCAGTCGTAAAACAGTAAGAACCAATACAATCAATGCAGTTTACAATAACTAAATAAACAGAAAGTTCAAAAAGACCTTAACATCTTTAGTAGATGCAAACGGGACAATGGATTCTTTGATGTTTTGTTTTACTCTGATGGTAATGAAATACATGGACTCTTTTATCCATAATTTTGCAATATTACTAAAATCTAGAGATGCTTTTTAAATATTAATATCTGGGAATTTGTTTTTAATTTGAATATGTAACAACATCATGACCCACTGCATCCTGATTAACACTTAAAGCTCGTTGGTGGTGACCAAAGTGGAGCTAAAGGAGAGAGAACACTGGACTTTAATTCACCAGTTGGACAAAATGAGTCCAATTGAATGCTATGTTGCTATTTTTTAATTATTTGCCAACACAAAAGCATAACAATTCAAATCGTGATATGCCAAGGTGTTTTCAACTTTTTCCACTGCCTTTGAATGGGCAGACAAATCATACAGTTTTAAATACATAACTACACCAGGACCAGGAAGAACAACCACATTTACACAATGACCAGACACAGAAACCAAGAAACATCAATACATTTAAAGAGGACTTAATGAAGTAAGACTGGGTAAAGTGTACGTAGAGAATGTAATGAAGCTTATGATTCATTCTTGGCTCTTGTAACATCGCTTTATATTAATATTAACACCAATATTAATAGGACAACTTCACATGCAATTATACAATTTGTAGAAGAAATAACAACAGCAATAGAACAAAAAAATATGCAGTGGGATATTCTTGGATCTTAAGAAGGCATTTGATACAGTACACCACAATTTACTGATCACGAAATTACACAAATATGGAATTAGGGGGACTGCACTTTCATGGTTAAATAGCTACTTCCAGAACAGAACACAATATGTGGATTTGCAAAACCATAAATCAAAGGAAAGAAAATCACCTGTGGGGTCCCCCAGGGGTCAGTGTTGGGCCCATTGTTTTTTAACTTGTATATAAATATATATGGGAGGTGTCAAAAACACTGTCAACCATTTATTTGCTGATGATACTAATTTAATCTCTGTTCTGGGGAAAATTTTGAACAACTCTTGGATTTAGCTGAAAATGAATTAAAAAAGATGAAGAGCTGGTTTGATGCTAATAAACTAACACTAAACTTAAATAAAACTAAATTTATAATTTTTAGTAATCGTGACCTCATTATTTATGCTGTATTGTTCCTTCATACTTCCATACATTACTTTTGTTTGGAGATATGGGGAAACACTTACAAAACCAACAATGAACCTATATTCATTCTTCAAAGAGAGCCTTAAGAAGTGTAAATAAACCACTTATAGAGCACCAGCTAATCCACTGTTTAATAAATTAAAAGCACTAAAATTCAGAGATATTGTTGACTTTAAAACTGTGCAAATGATGTACAAAATAATAATCATCAGCTGTCGAACAGTGTCCAAGGGATGTTCCAAATACGAGAGAGCAAACATCATTTAAGAGGAACATTTGTATATAAAATGAAACCTATAAGAACAAATGCTAAATATCACTGCATCACAACTAAAGGAGTTACTTTATTGAACAGCTGCAGTGAAGAGATGAAATCATCTAGCCTATAACAATGAGCAATTTCAAGAGATTATTTAAAATTAATATATTAAAGGGATACGAAAAGGATTTAAAGTGATAGTATTGTAGAAAGACTGTATGGTTTCTTGGCATTTATATGCTGGTATGTCTATATACTAATGTTTATATAGCCTATCGATATGTCTATATACTGGTATGTCTATATACTGTATATCTATGTGCTAATATATCTACATACTAACATGTCTATATACTAAGTCTAGTATGGATGTTATTTAATCTGCTAATATAGATCGTATAGAAAGTAAAAGAAAGTATGTATGTATGCATCTGTGTCTATGATGTTAAAATTATATATAATGCGTAAATAACTGAAGCATACAATTTACTAAAGGATAAAAGTAGAGAAAGGGGGTCGGACCCGATAAGTTGTTTATCAATTTCTTCCTACTCCTTTTGAACAGGGAAAAAAATGTTGTTTTGTTTGAATTACTTTCAATTTTGGAAGACTGTGCTAAGACCTTATTTATCTGTTTCTTTAATTTATATGTATGCAGGATTGCATGTACAGTATATAATCTTTTATTTTAATGTTTTTTTCTTTTCTTCAAATAAACTATTAAACCTAAACCTAACCTAAATCCCCCATGTTACCACAACAAAGACAAAAGTCCCTTCACTCAAAGGCATTTAAATAGTAAATAAAATGTTTAATATGACTGCGTATAAAACAGATTTCTCCAAGTAAACACTGTGAATATGTAGCAAACAGCTGACTATCAGTAAACAGCAACGATATGATAGTGATCGATGCTCTAAACAGGACCAGAGACACAGGGCTTCTCTTGGTTCTGTTTGTGTTGATGAGGCAGCATCCTCTCTGCTGGTTACCATGTGTGGATGATTAGATAGATTAGATTAGATTCAACTTTATTGTCATTACACATGTACAGGTACAGGCAACGAAATGCAGTTTGGGTCTAACCAGAAGTGCAATAGCAGTAAGTGCAGGATATACAATGGTTCCGTAAGTGCAAGACATGGATATGTAATGAATAAATATAGAAAAGAATACTATTATAAACAGAGTTTTACAGATGGGTTTGTCCTATGATACAAAATATAGATAACAGGTATTGTGGAGCAAGATTTACAGCTAGGATTTGGTGGATATTACTATAATTGCAAATTTTTACAGATATGTGCAAACAGCATAATATACTAATGAAATAGGTAAAGTTTGGGCAGAAACTATCCGAATTAAAGTGCGGTGGAAAGTATTGCATATTACAGTTAAAGTACGGTAGTGCGGATGTAATGTAAACAATTGGTACTGTAAATAAATAAACAGTCAGCAGTGCAAATGAAGTAAGTAGTGCAAAAAGGTAAGTAGTGCAAAAGATGCAGATGTAAACAGTCGTTACTATAGTAACAGTCAGCAGTGCAGATGAACATTATAATATTGCAGATAACAATGATACAACATGAGCAGTATCCATGGGGGCAGTTGCTGTGTGTGTGTGTGTGTGTGTGTGTGTGTGTGTGCGTGCACGCGCCTACAGTGTATTGCATGTATTTTCAGCTCTGACAGATGGGGTAAGTGAGATAAACACTGTTGCCATGGAACTAGGTTTCCTTCTCCTTTTGTAAGTATTTTGCTAGCTTCTCTCTCTCTCTCTCTGGGTGTAGGTACAATATTGTGGTAGTATGTGTGTTTGTCATTTATGTTACTGCCCGTTCCTCTGACCCCATCCCCAACACAGTATATTTTTTCCACCCTTCACACATGACAAATGTCTGCAAGTCAAATCCCCCCTGAAATGGAAGCACTCTCTCCTCTACTTCTTTCTCACAGGCACACACTCACATGGTAATGCATGTTGTCATTTTATGTCTCTGAGGAACACCAAATCACTTTATGCTTTATTCTGAACTTGGCCTGCTCCAAACTACACCTGCTCCAACACAGAACTACAGCCATGTGCACACTAATTCAGTGAATCTTTTCTCTCTGTTGTTTTGAACTTCCGTCCACCACAAATCAACCTTTAAACTAGGAATTAAACTCTGGAAATAAAAGTCCCTTTATCACTTTGTTGTTTGAATTCCACCACAAGAGCTCCACCAGGAGCTGTAAAGATGATGTAATGTAGACTGATCAAGAGCAACAGCTTTGTTTGAGAAGCTTTGTTTCTCTTTCTCTTCCCTTTTGTGTGATACTATGATGTCCTAATAGATGTTTGACCTGAGGTTAAAGGCAAGCAACTGTAATTAGAAAATGCTAGAAAGGTGAGATTTCTGCCTGCCTTAGTGGTAGGCTTGTAACAGGTTGTACCAAACCTAAGGTTCGGTTTGTATCACGATTTTGACCTATGATTTGATACAACCAAGAATTTTTTTTGGGGGGTGGGGGGGGTTTAGCAACAGCCATCCACTATCATTACAGCCCCCGGGACACATCCACAGTTAGCCCCCAGCCAGCTAGCAGCCATCCACTATCATTACAGCCCTGGGACACATCCACAGTCAGACCCAGCCAACAGCACCATCCACTATCATTACAGCCCCGGGACCACATCCACAGTCAGCCCCCCAGCTAGCAGCCATCCACTATCATTACAGCCCCGGGGACACATCCACAGTCAGCCCCCAGCTAGCAGCCATCCACTATCATTACAGCCCCGGGACACATCCACAGTCAGCCCCCAGCTAGCAGCCATCCCTATCATTACAGCCCCGGGGACACATCCACAGCCAGCCCCAGCTAGCAGCCATCCACTATCATTACAGCCCCGGGACACATCCACAGTCAGCCCCCAGCTAGCAGCAGCATCCACTATCATTACAGCCCCGGGTACACATCCACAGTCACCCCTAGCAGCTATTAACCCGCCACTTCATTACAGCCCCGGGGACACATCCACAGTCAGCCCCCCAGCCAGCTAGTGGCCGTCCCGGTCAGTACTTAACTCTGGTGCTAAGGATGCTAGCGGCAGTTTACTGAACTTTTGTGAAAAGACCTGGGCATCCGAGTCAGACAGCGGCATTCGTAACGTTACACCGCTATTAGTGTTAACAGTGTTGCCCCCCCCCTTTCGTTTTTATCCGTCTTTACAGTTAACAAAATTTACCAGACAAAACGTGGATAGGTCACCAAAAGGACTAATACGATATTAAATATTAAATATATTTATTGTATTTTATTATATTAAATATGATTAAA
>NW_022603281.1:0-148484 GCF_008692095.1 Etheostoma spectabile
AATGTTTTTACAAAAAAGCATCAAAAATCTTCAAAAAGTGACACCATTTTTAAAAAGAAAGTTATAAAAAACGTTTTTCTGAATTGAGTTATTGTTACGATGCTTCATGTTGTGTGACTACGGGTCAGAAGATGATCTTTGGAGGAGGAACCAGACTAGATGTTGAACCCTGTGAGTAGAAATGTATTTTATTAATATGGAACATTTTTAAAACTAACTAACAAAACTCGTTCACAGAAAATGAGAATAGACGATTAAAAAGATAAAAAGTTGAATCATCAGCGTATCAAAGGTTTGAAAACTAAAACAGTGTTAGTATCTTTCCTCAGATCATCTTCCTGTTTCTCCCCTTTTAAAATGTCTAGATCTGAAATATGGCGTTTTCAACCAAATTACCACAAAAAAGAATGGAGTCCATGCAAAGCTCACAGCAAAGGCAATTTAGTCATGATACTGAGGGAAGAAATGCACATATGTGTTTTAGTTTGTCGTCAATTCTAAAAAATGATGTTTTTATGAATGAAGTCTGGTTGAGTTAATGTTACGATGCTTCATGTTGTGTGACTACGAATCAATATAAGATGATCTTTGGAAGAGGAACCAGACTAAATGTTGAACCCTGTGAGTAACTGATTCAGATTATATAATGCATCTATTTAGTAATATGTAGGTTAGCCAAAGATCTTACAATAAATAGTGAGAAAGCCACAAAGAGACAAAAAAGTGACAAAAAAGCCACTTAACATACAAAAAAGACAAAAATGATAAAAACAGACAAAGTGTAAATGTTAATTCATGTGAAGCATCTTATAAAACTAACTCTACTTGTGCTTTTAGAAAACACAAAAGTGGAACAAAAGCAACTTAAACATCTGGAAAAAACATGAAAACTGAATAAAAACATAAAAAGTGACAAAAACGTCAAAGAAACGACAGAAAAAATAACTAAAACATCTGGAAAAACAACAAAAACATCCAATCAAAACAATATCTAGAAACGATGTTTTTGTGACTGTAGTCTGGTGGAGATGAGTTAATGTTCTGATGCTTCATGTTGTGTGAATACTGGAGGAGGATTAAAGATAATCTTTGGAGGAGGAACCAGACTAAATGTTGAACCCTGTGAGTATTATAAACAATAAATGTTTTATATGAAGCATCTTTAAAAACAAACCTGTGTGATACAAAACAGTCAGAAAAATAAGCTGGATTTATCTGAACTTCCGCAAAAACGTGTCAGTTTAGTTTTATCTTCCATGACATGTTTTCTTTCAGATAATATTGATTTTACTACATGTTGTGTATTTGTGTCTTTAGATTCCTCCAAAAGTTATCATTAGATACTGCCTCATTTACATATCACACATTCATATTGTTTTACATATAAATACTTCTGTTAACGTCAGTAATCCGCTGGGGGAAGTTCATCTAAGGTTTAAAATGAGCAGCTCACATTTATAAAATCATAGTTTTCTAAATGGAGTTTGGTCACTCAGCAGAGTCGATAAAAGGCAAAAAGAGATGAAAAAGTGACGTAAAACTGATGAAAAACTGGCAAAAAAGTGATAAAATGTGACGTAAAACTGACAAAAGAACAAACAAAAGTCAACAGAAATACATCAATGATTTATAAATGGAGTCTGGTTGAGTTAATGTTACGATGCTTCATGTTGTGTGAATACTGGAGCAGCAGCTAAGATGATCTTTGGAAGAGGAACCAGACTAAATGTTGAACCCTGTGAGTATTGATGAATAATAATATTGTTCGTCACTCAGCGTAGTCAATAAAATGCAACAATAATGTGCAAAAAACATAAAAACTTAGAAAGAAATGTCAAAAAAGCCAGAAAAATGTTTACTAAAAGTGACGAAAAATGGTGGAAAATTCTGCATCTGCATATTTTCGTGTAGCCATAAAAACAACGGGAAAAAAAACAATCTGTGTCTACTACACAATTTAATATTTTAATATTTTAAAATGAAATTTGGTTAATTTCTTTACTTTTGTTTTTGAATGTTCATAAAGTATTCAGAGTAGGAGATAAGAAAATAAAAGATACTGGCAGTGAAGGAACTGATTCAAATGACAAAAAGTGACATAAAACAACAGAAAAGTGACAAAGAAGCCAAAGAAAATCAACAAAAATTCATCAGTGATTTATGAATGGAGTCTGGTTGAGTTAATGTTACGATGCTTCACGTTGTGTGACTACTGGATATGAAAAGATAATATTTGGAAGAGGAACCAGACTGAACATTGAACCCTGTGAGTAACTGATATAAATCTAAATTGTTATAAATATACGGCTCATTAAATCTGCACAAACCAAGAACACTTGAATTTGAAATTTCTGTTTTTTATATTATACATAAAAAGCATCTTTAAAAACTGACTTTACAGCTTTTTGTTTGACTAAATATTAATAAAACCAGAGTAGAAGATAAGAAAAGAGAAATAAAAAGATGCTGACAGCGATGGAAATGATTCAAGAAACAAGAAACTGCAAAAAGGGACAAAGTCTCTAATGTTAAAACCATGTTTTTCTCAATGGAGTCTGGTGGAGTTTGGTGGAGTTAATGTTACGATGCTTCATGTTGTGTGAATCAAAATAAGATAATCTTTGGAAGAGGAACCAGACTAAATGTTGAACCCTGTGAGTAACTGATTTACATCATTAACTTTATTTATATGAAGCATCTTATAAAACTAACTTTACTTGTAGTTTAATAAAATGAAAAAGTGACAAAAAAAACTGAAAATGTAAAATGCAAAGAATCAGCATCCAGAGACCAGGGAACATTTAGTAGAAAGAGGAACTCAACCTTGTTTTGTGTCTGAATCTAATGCTTCAGTTCTATAATAATAATATAAATAGGTTATTATTTATGTAACTGGAATATAATCGTACCAGCAGAATCTTAAACCTTAAAACCATGTTTTTATGCATGGAGTCTGGTTGAGTTAATGTTACGATGCTTCATGTTGTGTGAATACTGGAGGAGGATATGAGATGATCTTTGGAAGAGGAACCAGACTAAATGTTGAACCCTGTGAGTATTGATAAATAATAATCTTGTTCGTCACTCAGCGGAGTTGATAAAATATGCAAAAGCGATAAAAACGTAGAAAGAAGTGTAAAAAAAAAGCCGGAAAAATGTTAAATAAAAGCAACACAAATCCAGCCAAAAATGTTGTGGACAACAAATTCTACATCTACTGTACCAAACACCATTTTAGATTTTAAAAAAAAGTTTCATAAAACGCACAGAAAAGTGACAAAATAGTGTCAAAAAGGCAAAAAAAAAGTCAACAAAAATACATCATAATTTGTAAATGTAGTTTGAATACAGGATATGAAAAGATGATCTTTGGAAGAGGAACCAGACAAATGTTTGAACCCTGTGAGTATTATATAAATCATTATAATACGTATTTATATCAGATAACCTTTACAGAGTTGACTCATATTTCCAAAATAAAAGTAGCAGAAAAAAAGAGAAGTTAACAACAGCTGATAATGATGGAAAAGATTCAGCAACAGAAACATCAAGAAAACGACAATAATGCTGCAAAAAAACATCAAAGTCTAACGTTAAACTTACGTTTTGTGATATTTATCTTCCATAACATGTCTTCTTCAGACTAATGGAAAGAAAACATTACCACACTTTGTGTATTTGTGTCTGTAGATTCCTCCAAAATTCAGTTATCATTAGATAACGCTTCATTTACATATTACATATATATTATTACATATATGAACATTTCAGGAAACTGTAAATACAGAAAATACTTCTCTTAACATCAGTAATCCGCTGGGGGAGTTCATCAAAGGTTTAAAATCATAGTTTTCTAATGAGTTTGGTTCAGTTTATCACTCAGCGGAGTCGCTAAAAAGGCAAAGATAATGTCAAAAGGGACAAAAAAAGTGACAAAATCAACAAAAATACATC
The DNA here is from genome assembly GCF_008692095.1 of Etheostoma spectabile. Taxonomy (NCBI): domain Eukaryota; kingdom Metazoa; phylum Chordata; class Actinopteri; order Perciformes; family Percidae; genus Etheostoma; species Etheostoma spectabile. The sequence goes on from NW_022603281.1 coordinate 3,955, forward strand.
AATGATTTATAAATGTAGTCTGGTTGAGTTAATGTTACGATGCTTCATGTTGTGTGAATGCTGGAGGAGGAACTAAGATGATCTTTGGAAGAGGAACCAGACTAAATGTTGAACCCTGTGAGTATTAATATAAATCATTATAATACGTAGTTACATCAGAGCAACTTTACAGAGATTGACTCAATATTTCCAAAATAAAAGTAGCAGATAAAAAAGAGAAGTTAACAACAGCTGATAGTGATGGAAATGATTCAAGCAACAGAAACGTCAAAAAAGCTCAAGAAAACAACAATGATGCTGCAAAAAAAGTCAAAGTCTAACGTTAAAACAACGTTTTTCTGAATGAAGTCTGGTTGAGTTAATGTTACGATGATTCATGTTGTGTGAATACTGGAGGTGTGAATAAGATGATCTTTGGAAGAGGAACTAGACTAAATGTTGAACCCTGTGAGTAACTGATTTACATCATTAACATTATTTATATGAAGCATCTAATTAAACTAACTCCACTTGTAGTTTTAAGAAAATAAAAAAGTGACAAAAAAAACAGAAAATGTAAAATCCAAAGAACAACATCCAGAGATCAGGGAACATTTAGTAGAAAGAGGAACTCAACCTTGTTTTGTGTCTGAATCTAATGCTTCAGTTCTATAATAATAATATAAACAGGTTATTATTTATGTAACTGGAATATAATCGTACCAGCAGAAGACTTAAACATTAAAACCATGTTTTTATGAATGGAGTCTGGTTGAGTTTGTCTCTGAGTTAATGTTACGATGCTTCATGTTGTGTGAATGTTGGAAATAAGATAATCTTTGGAAGAGGAACCAGACTAAATGTTGAACCCTGTGAGTATTAATATAAATTATTATAATACGTATTTATATCAGAGCAACTTCACAGAGATTGACTCAATATTTCCAAAATAAAAGTAGAAGATAAAAAAGAGAAGTTAACAACAGTGATGGAAATGATTCAAGCAACAGAAACATCAAGAAAAGCTCAAGAAAACGACAATAATGCTGCAAATAAATGTTAAAGTCTAACGTTAAAACTACGTTATTCTCAATGGAGTCTGGTGGAGTTAATGTTACGATGATTCATGTTGTGTGACTACTGGAGGTGTGAATAAGATAATCTTTGGAAGAGGAACCAGACTAAATGTTGAACCCTGTGAGTAACTGATTTACATCATTAACATTATTTATATGAAGCATCTTATAAAATAACTTCACTTGTAGTTTTAAGAAAATGAAAAATTGACAAAAAAACAGAAAACGTCAAATCCAAAGAATCAGCATCCAGAGAACAGGGAACATTTAGTAGAAAGAGGAACTCAACCTGGTTTTGTGTCTGAATCTAATGCTTCAGTTCTATAATAATAATATAAATAGGTTGTTATTTATGTAACTGGAATATAATCGTACCAGCAGAAGACTTAAACCTTAAAACCATGTTTTTATGCATGGAGTCTGGTTCAGTTTGTATCTGAGTTAATGTTACGATGCTTCATGTTGTGTGACTGGAGGTGCAAATCAATATAAGATGATCTTTGGAAGAGGAACCAGACTAAATGTTGAACCCTGTGAGTAACTGATTTATATCTAAAATAGAATCTGCATTAAAAAAAAAAATTTAAAACTTTTTTAGCGTTGATCTAGATGGAAAATCCGCAAAAAGTGACAAGAAAACGACAATTGATAAAAAAAAAAAAAAATAGAATAAAAAGTGACAACAAAAATCATAAAAGCTAATTTTAGCAGAATTCTGTGTCTGTAGAGTTTGTGTGTACCTAAAAATGTTTATTTTTTAATTTTTTTTATATTATTTATTGACTGAATATTTATAAAAGCAGAGTAGCAGATAAGAAAAGTGAAATAAAAAGATTCTGACGATGGAAATGATTCAAGTGACAACAAACTGCAAAAATACGACATAAATGATCAAAAAAGAGACAAGAAAGAGACAAAAAAATGCAGTGAATTGTAAATGGAGTTAATGTTACGATGCTTCATGTTGTGTGACTAGAACCGGAAATTATAAGATGATGTTTGGAAGAGGAACCAGACTAAATGTTGAACTCTGTGAGTAACTGATTCATTTTATTAGAATTTATCGTCTTCCTGAGTTTCTGCTGCGCTGCAGATGTTTAACTTTCTTAGTTTTTACCTCAAATGTTTGTCTAAAGTTAAAGAGATCGGCCTGGAAGTTATAAAAGTTATAAAAGGGGAAAATGTAGAATAAAGTGACAAAAGTCATAACAAAAACAACCATAAAAACAGTAATAAAAGAAGAAAAAACATGGATAGGACGTCAGAAAACTGATGAAAAAGTCAGAAAATTACGCAAAAAATGCATAAAGTTTGGTTGAGTTAATGTTACGATGCTTCATGTTGTGTGTATGGAGGAAATCAAAAGATAATCTTTGGAAGAGGAACCAGACTAAATGTTGAACCCTGTGAGTAACTGATTTACATCATTAACATTATTTATATGACGCATCTTATAAAAATAACTCTACTTGTGCTTTTAGAAAACTTAAAAGTGGAACAAAAGCAACTAAAATCATTTGGGAGAAAAAAGTGACAGAAAGTAAAATAAATGACAGGAAAAAGAACTAAAACGTCTGAAGAAAATGACGAAAACATCCAATCAAAACAATCAATATTTGGAAACTGTGTTTTTCTAATTGTAGTTTAGTTGAGTTCATATTTTTTGGGACAGTCTTCGTCGCCTTTCTGATATTTTTTCAGTTGATTTTCCTCCATTTTGTTGCTTTATTGGCGTTTTGTCGAATATTTTCAGATGCATTTCATTTACAAACAACAGAGCAAATAAATCAAAAGTGGAAATACTATTTGTTGAAGAATTGTCTTTAAAACGTGTCAAATTGAACCTTATGAGGGTTAAACATTATGACCATAAAGAAATTCCTAAAGGCCGATATTTAAAATAAGATTGGGGTCTTTATGTCTAAAATAACATTCTTTCTGCATGGAGTCTGGTGGAGTTAATGCTACGATGCTTCATGTTGTGTGAATACTGGAGCAGGAGGATTTAAAATAATCTTTGGAAGAGGAACCAGACTAAATGTTGAACCCTGTGAGTATTAAAATGTACAAACATTATTTATATTATATTTAATGAAAAGGGACAAAAACGTTGCATAATTACCTCAATTAAGATTCAACACTAAAACACTTTTTTTAGTATCTTTACAGGAAACTTTAGACATTTTAGAAGTTTTAAATGTTAAAACAATGTTTTTCTGAATGAAGTCTGGTTGAGTTAATGTTACGATGCTTCATGTTGTGTGAATGATGGAGGAGGATATAAGATGATCTTTGGAAGAGGAACCAGACTAAATGTTGAACCCTGTGAGTAACTAATACTAAAATATTAATATGAGGCACATTAAATCAGCACAACATAAGATTCAGTGTTACATTGTTGGGGAAAAACTTGAATCTGAAGTTTTAGTTTTTTATATTATCTATAAAAAGCATCTTTAAAAACTAACTTTACAGTTTTGTTTGACTGAATATTAATAGAAACACAATAAAAGATAAAAAAATAAAATAAAAAGATGCTGACAGTGATGGAAATAATTCAAGAGACAAAAAAAGCTGCACAAATATGATTAAAAAAATGATAAAAATGCTAAACGGAAGTGACATTAAAGTGACAAAATCCCGTCAAAAACATGAATAACTGGATGAATAATACAAGGACAAAAGTTTTTTTTTAAAGCAACAACACAACACAAATTACCCAAAAAGTGATAACAACGTGACAAAAAAAGTCAAAAAAGCAGAGAAACATTGAGAAAAAGTGTCAAAAAATGCAGTGATTTGTGAATGGAGTCTGGTGGAGTTGAGTTAATGTTACGACGCTTCATGTTGTGTGAATACTGGATATGATAAGATCATCTTTGGAGGAGGAATCAGACTTAACGTTGAGTCCTGTAAGTATCATAAACATAACTAGAACACTCTGCAGAAAGTGTAACAGTGTGCTTACTACTTAGTGCACATCCTAATAACAATAAAACTAAAAACAATAAGTGTTAAGTGTCTTATCCCTTCAGATATAGACCTTTAAAAATCAATTTAGACCGTTCTGTGTCTCAGAAACAGCTAAACCAACCAGACTTTATTTAATAAACATACTTTTAGCGAGTATAGAGCCAACAGTGAAGAGTCTCTTGATAGGTGTGTGTTTTTGTCAGAACTTGTTGCTATGGTTTTTTGGCTATTTCGTGAAAACCACGCGGCAAATCTCATTGAAAAGTCATAGCCCGCCATTCCAGATCATTACACACGTTTTGATGTATTTTCTTTGCGAGTGTTGGCAACGCTCCGGGACTAGTAGCCGGACAAAAAACAGGCATAATAATAATAATAAGTCTGACAAAACATAGTCATTGCGCCGATTGCTGCTTTTGCAACGTGTCAATTTAGTTTTTGTGATATTTCTCTTCCACAACATGTCTTCTTTCAGACTAATGGAAAGAAAACATTGATTTTACTACACTCTGTGTATTTGTGTCTATAGATTCCTCCAAAATTCACCAGAAGTTATCATTAGACAATGCTTCATTTACATATTATAAATATATATATATATATATATATATTATATTACATATGTGAACATTTCAGGAAAGCTGTAAATAAAGAAGTTTATCAAAGGTTTAAAATGTGCAGATTGCAGCTCACATTTAAAAACCATAGTTTTCTAAATGAGGTTTGGTTCAGTTCATCACTCAGCGGAGTCGATAAAAAGGCAAAAATAATGTCAAAAGTGACAAAAAATCAACCAAATTACATCAGTGATTTGTAAATGTAGTTTGGTTGAGTTAATGTTACGATGCTTCATGTTGTGTGAATTCAGGATATAAGATGATCTTTGGAAGAGGAACCAGACTAAATGTTGAACCCTGTGAGTATTAATAAATAATAATGTTGTTTGTCACTCAGCGGAGTCGATACAATTTAACAATAATGGGCAAAAGCAATGAAAAACTTAAAAGTGTCAAAAAAGCCAGAACATTTTTCAATAAAAGTGAAGGAAAATTGTGGAAAGTTCTGCAGAATTCTGAATCTGTAGATTTTGTGTAGCCCTAAAAATGACAAAAAACAAACAAAAAAAAACAAAAAGAAATCACACTTTTATATTTTAAGAATTTAAGAAGAAATTTGGTTAATTTCTTTACTTTTGTTTTTGAATATTCATAAAGTATTCAGAGTAGGAAATAAGAAAATTAAAGATGCTGGCAGTGAAGGAACAAATTCAACAAAAAAGTGTCATAAAACCCACAGAAAAGTGACAAAAAAGGGACAAGAAGGCAAAAAAAGTCAACAAAAATACATCAGTGATTTTTAAAACCATGTTTTTCTGAATGGAGTCTGGTTGAGTTAATGTTACGATGCTTCATGTTGTGTGAATGCTGGAAGTCAAACTAAGATGATCTTTGGAAGAGGAACCAGACTAAATGTTGAACCCTGTGAGTAGAATATTAATCATTATAATACGTATTTATATCAGAGCGACTTTAACTTGATAGAGTTTGACTGAATATTTCCAAAATAAAAGTAGCAGATAAAAAGTATTAAGAAGTTAACAGCTACTGATAGCGATGGAAATGATTCAAGCAACAAAAAACACAGAAAAGTTAAAAAAAAGCAGCAAAAAAGTGACAAAGTCCACTGTTAAAATTATGTTTTTCTCAATGGAGTTTGGTTGAGTGGAGTTAATGTTACGATGCTTCATGTTGTGTGAATGTGGGGGATAAGATAATATTTGGAAGAGGAACAAGACTATTCATTGAATCCTGTGAGTAACTGATATAAATCTAAAATGTTATTAATATGAGGCTCATTAAATCTGCACAAAATAAGATTCAGTGTTACATTGTTGGGGAAACACTTGAATCTGAAGTTTTAGTTTTTTATATAATTTTAAAAAAGCATCTTTAAAAACTAACTTCACAGCAGTTAGTTTTTAAAAAAGTGACAAAGTCTCTAATGTTAAAACCATGTTTTTCTGAATGGAGTCTGGTTGACTTAATGTTACGATGCTTCATGTTGTGTGAATGTTAGAGGAAATACTAAGATGATGTTTGGAAGAGGAACCAGACTAAATGTTGAACCCTGTGAGTAACTGATTTACATCATTAACTTTATTTACATGACTTTATTTACATTAGACAACTAACTCCAGTTATGCTTTTAGAGAACTCAAAAGTGGAAATGATTCAAGCAACAAAAAAAGAGACATAAAAGTGAAGAAAAGTGACATGAAAGAGACATAAAACTGATATAAAACTGACCAAAAGTGACAAAAAAGTGACAAAAATCAACAAAAACACATCAGTGGTTTGTAAACGTCGTCTGGTGGAGGTGAGTTAATGTTACGATGCTTCATGTTGTGTGAATACTGGAACTAAGATAATCTTTGGAAGAGGAACCAGACTAAATGTTGAACCCTGTGAGTAGAATATAAATCATTATAATTTATATTAGAGTGACTTTACAGAGATTGACTGAATATTTCCAAAAATTAAAGTAGAAGATAAAAAAGAGAAGTTAACAGCTGACAGTGATGGAAATGATTTAAACAACAGAAAACACATAAAAGTTGAAAAAAGCAACAAAAACGCAACAAAAAAGTGTCAAAGTCTAATGTTAAAACCATGTTTTTCTCAATGAAGTCTGGTTGAGTTAATGTTACGATGATTCATGTTGTGTGAATGTTGGGAATAAGATGATCTTTGGAAGAGGAACCAGACTAAATGTTGAATCATGTGAGTAACTGATATAAATCTAAAATATTATTAACATGAGGCTCATTAAATCGCCACAAACCAAGAACCCTTGGATCTAAAGATTTAGTTTTTCATATTATTTATAAAAAGCATCTTTAAAAACTAACTTAATAGCTTCATGTTTGAATATTAATAAAACCAGAGTAGAAGATAAGAAAAGAGAAATACAAAGATGCTGACAGCGATGGAAATGATTCAAGAGACAACAAAGCTGCAAATAAGAAAATGACAAAAATAAAAATGTGACTAAAAAGCGGAAAAAAGTGACAAAGTCTCTAACGTTAAAACCATGTTTTTCTGAATGTAGTTTGTCTCTGAGTTAATGTTACGATGCTTCACGTTGTGTGACTACTGGACATAAGATGATCTTTGGAAGAGGAACCAGACTAAATGTTGAACCCTGTGAGTAACTGATTTATTACCCAGAAACCCCAAAATATAACCTGTAGATTATTTAAAGGTTTTCACCGTTGATCCAGAAGAAGAATTTAGTGTTTTCTGTGTTTCTGCTTCAGGTGAAGATGCGTTAACGTTCAGCTTAAAATAAGTTGAAATGTTTCTTTAAAGTTAAAACGCTAAGCTTTAAAGCAAAAAAACACCTTAAAATGATGTTTTTCTGAATGGAGTCTGGTTGAGTTAATGTAACGATGCTTCATGTTGTGTGACTACTGGAGGAGGATTTAAGATGATCTTTGGAAGAGGAACCAGACTAAATGTTGAACCCTGTGAGTAAATCATAAATAATATACATATGGAAACGTATTTTAATGGAAAACAAACAAACCAGACAGGAAGATAAAAGACAAAGAAAGAAAGTGTGATGTCTAAAGTTAAAGAGCTCAGTTTGAAAGATAGAAACGTTGAAAAAGTGACAAAAAACTCCGAAAAGCAACAAAAAGTTCGACAAAAGTTACAAAAACGTTCAAAAAACGACATTTTTCTTTATGAAGTTAATGTTACGATGCTTCATGTTGTGTGAATGCTGGAGGAGGATATAAGATGATGTTTGGAGGAGGAACCAGACTAAATGTTGAACCCTGTGAGTAACTAACTTACTTTTTTAGTTCGGGCAACAAAAATGTGACCAAACTTTTGTTCAAAAATGAACTCAACTTTTTTTTATGTCTAATTTAATCATTCAGTTAAATGTTAAATAGGTCTTTTTCTGAATGGAGTTTGGTTGAGTTAATGTTACGATGCTTCATGTGTGAATGTTGGAAATAAGATAATCTTTAAAAAAAAAGAAATTATGAAGCATCTTTAAGAATTAACTCCACTTGTGCTGGTTAGAGAAGACAAATGTGGAACTGATTCAAGTGACCAAAAAGTGACAAAAAGTGACCTAAAACAGACCAAAAGTGACAAAACAATCAAAGAAGAGATGAAAAGGCAACAAAAAGTCAACAGAAATACATCCGTGATTCATAGATGTAGTTTGGTTGAGTTAATGTCACGATGCTTCATGTTGTGTGACTTATGGAAATAATAAGATGATCTTTGGAAGAGGAACCAGACTAAATGTTGAACCCTGTGAGTAACTGATTTACATCATTAACTTATTTACATGAAACATCTTAAGATTTAACTCCACTTGTGATATTTAGAGAACACAAAAGTGGAAATGATTCAAGCAACAAAAAAGTGACATAAAACCGACCAAAAAGTGATATATAGTTATGTAAAACTGACCAAAAAGTGGCAAAAAGTGACATAAAACCAACAGAAAAGTGGCAATAAAAGTGAAATAAAAGTGACATAAAACCAACCAAAAACTGACCAAAAAGTGGCAAAAACTTATATAAAACCAATCAAAAAGTGACATGAAACCAAACAAAAAGTGACAAAAAAGTGACATAAATTGACCAAAAAGTGACAAAAAAAGAGACAAAACAATAAAAAACTGATGAAAAGGCGACAATAATTCGAAACAAATACATCAGTGATTTATTAATGTAGTCTGGTTGAGTTAATGTTACGATGCTTCATGTTGTGTGTATGATGGTGGATTTAAAATCCTCTTTGGAAGGGGAACCAGACTGAACGTCGAACTCTGTGAGTAACTGATTTACATCTACAATATAATCTGCAATTTTTAAAAATATTTAAAAGTTTTTAGCGTTGATCTAGATGGAAAATCTGCAAAAAGTGACAAGAAAACGACAATTGATAAAAAACGACAAAAAAATAGAATAAAAAGTGTGTGGACCTAAAAAATTATTTTTAATATTTTTTAATTATTTATTGACTGAATATTTATAAAACAGAGTACAGATAAGAAAAGTGAAATAAAAAGATTCTGTCGATAGAAATGATTAAAGTAACAACAAACTGCGAAAATACGACAAAAATGACCAAAAAAGAGACAAAGAAATGCAGTGATTTGTAAATGGAGTTAATGTTACGATGCTTCATGTTGTGTGAATACTGGAAGTGGATATAAGATAATGTTTGGAAGAGGAACCAGACTAAATGTTGAACCCTGTGAGTAACTGATTTACATCATTAACATTATTTATATGAAGCATCTTATAAAATAACTTTACATGTGCTTTTAGAAAAACTCAAAAGCGGAACAAAAGAAACTAAAATCATTTGGCAAAATAAAGTGACAGAAAAACATAAAAATTGACAGAAAGTCAAATAAATGACAGAATAAAGAACTAAAACGTCTGAAGAAAATGACGAAAACATCCAATCAAAACAATCAATATCTGGAAACTGTGTTTTTCTAATTGTAGTTTAGTTGAGTTCATATTTTTGGGACAGTCTTCGTCGCCTTTCTGATATATTTTTCAGTTGATTTTCCTCCATTTTGTTGCTTTATTGGCGTTTTGTCAAATATTTTCAGATGCATTTCATTCACAAACAACAGAGCAAATAAATCAAAAGTGGAAAAACTATTTCCTTATGAGGGTTAAACATTATGACCATAAAGAAATTCCTAAAGGCCGATATTTAAAATAAGATTGGGGTCTTTATGTCTAAAATAGCATTCTTTCTGAATGAAGTCTGGTTGAGTTAATGTTACGATGCTTCATGTTGTGTGAATGCTGGAGCAGGATATAAGATGATCTTTGGAAAAGGAACCAGACTATTCATTGAACCCTGTGAGTAACTGATACTAAAATATTAAAATGTACATGAGGCTCATTAAATCAGCACAAAATAAGATTCAGTGTTACATTGTTGGGGAAACACTTGAATCTGAAGTTTTAGTTTTTTATATAATTTAAAAAAAGCATCTTTAAAAACTAACTTCACAGCTTTTTGTTTGACTGAATATTAATAAAAGCAGAGTAGAAGATAAGAAAAGAGAAAAAAAAGATGCTGACAGTGATGGAAAGGATTCAAGCTACAAAAAACTGCAAAAAAGACAATGAAAATTATGAAAACGTGGCTAAAAAGCGGAAGAAAGTGACAAAGTCTTTATTTAAAACCATGTTTTTCTGAATGGAGTCTGGCTGAGATAATGTTACGATGCTTCATGTTGTGTGAATGTTGGAGGATATAATAAGATAATCTTTGGAAGAGGAACCAGACTAAATGTTGAACCCTGTGAGTAACTGATTTACATCATTAACTTTATTTATATGAAGCATCTTTAAGATTTACCTCCACTTGTGCTAGTTAGAGAAGACAAAAGTGGAAATTCAAGCAACACAAAAGTGACATAAATTGACCAAAAAGTGACAAAAAAAAAGACAAAACAATAAAAAACGGTTGAAAAGGCGACAAAAAATCAAAACAAAGACATCAGTGATTTATAAATGTAGTCTGGTTGAGTTAATGTTACGATGCTTCATGTTGTGTGAATGTCGGGAATACTAAGATGATGTTTGGAAGAGGAACCAGACTAAATGTTGAACCCTGTGAGTAACTAACTGTCTTTCTTTAACACAAAAGTGACCAAAATGTTGAATCCAAACCAAATCAACATCTAGGGACCAGGGAAACATTTTTGTTCAAAAATTAACTCAACTTTTGTTTTATGTCTAATTTAATCATTCAGTTAAATGTTAAAATTATGTTTTTATGAATGGAGTCTGGTTGAGGTGAGTTAATGTTACGATGCTTTGTGTTGTGTGAATGCTAATCTAAATAAGATAATCTTTGGAAGAGGAACCAGACTAAATGTTGAACCCTGTGAGTAACTGATTTACATCATTAACATTATTTATATGAAGCTTCTTCAAGAATTAACTCCACTTGTGATATTTAGAGAACACAAAAGATTCAAGCAACAAAAAAAGACATAAAGTGACATTAAACTGACTAAAAAATGACATAAAATCAACAAAAAGGTGACCAAAAAATGACCAAAAAGTGACATAAAACCGACAAAAAAGTTACAAAAAAGTGACAACAAATCAACAGAAATACATTAATGATTTATAAATGTAGTCTGGTGGAGTTAATGTTACGATGCTTCATGTTGTGTGAATACTGGAGCAGCAGCTAAGATGATCTTTGGAAGAGGAACCAGACTAAATGTTGAACCCTGTGAGTATTGATAAATAATTATCTTGATTGTCACTCAGCGGCAAAAAATAATGTGCAAAAGCAATAAAAACGTGGAAAGAAGTGTAAAAAAAAAGTCAGAAGAATGTTAGATAAATGTTACGAAAAATGGTGGAAAATTCTGCAGAATTCTGAATCTGCAAATTTCATGTAGCCCTAAAAAAAACAAAAAAACAATCTGTATCTACTACACAATTTTATATTTTAAGATTTGGAAATGAAATTTGGTTCATTTCTTAACTTTTGTTTTTGAATATTTATGAAGTATTCGGAGTAGGAGATAACAAAAGAGAAATTAAAGATGCCGACAGTGAAGGAACTGATTATATGTATTTACTTGTATACTTTTTTTATTGATTATAAATGAATGACGCGTCTTTAAATGCTAACTTCACAGCAAAACACCGACTACAGTAATCAACACTAAACCACTTTAATAAGACGTATATGTTAAGATAAGATTCATTTATCCCCAAAACAACATAAATACATGCAGATATGTTCCATTTGTATGTTGATCATAGTTCACTGTTATATCGCAGCAAACGTTGAAAAAAATAAAAATTAAAAGACAAAAATGACACAAGCATAAAAAATGTCAAATGTCAAAAGCGGCAAAGGTCAGAAAGATATGTGCAAACTATAAAAGTGATGTTACAACATTTCATTTCAGACATTTATCTACTATTGTAATCATATATTAACACTAACTAAAGACTTTGGTAAACTCATTTCTTGTTGAAATTGGACGGCAAAAAGGAAAATCGACAAAATGGCAAAGTTGTAAAGATACTGAGTAATAAAAAATGCAGAGTCAATGTTTATGTTGATCACAGATCTGTGTTTAATTCTGATTAAGTTTATGTTAGTGTCAGGTTTCCCTGTTTCTGACTGAGTGAGTTTGTGTAACAGTGTTTTGTGTTGTGTGAATACTGGAACTTACAAACTGATCTTTGGTTCGGGGATCAGGCTGAACGTTGAAGCCAGTAAGTCAAGTTACACTTGTTTTATTTGGAAAAAGAAATCACTTTTTAACATCTCCAAATGTTTTCTCACATACACAAAAACTGAAGAGCAGCATATCTCCACATGTAAATGGGTGAATTAAGAGTTTATTCCAAACAGACCAGAGTGGTGATTGGTGGAACAGTGGAAAGATGAACCAAGACGGCTTTTGGTAGTTTTATTTAGTCTCTGTCCATTTTGAATGAAGCGTGTTTTACGATGATAAAAGTAGTGATTATTTACATGGAGTCTGGTGGAGATATGCTGCTATATACACGCTAAAAGTAGTGATTATTTACATGGAGTCTGGTGGAGATATGCTGCTCTATACACGCTAAAAGTAGTGATTATTTACATGGAGTCTGGTGGAGATATGCTGCTCTATACACACTAAAAGTAGTAATTATTTACATGGAGTCTGGTGGAGATATGCTGCTCTATACACGCTAAAAGTAGTGATTATTTACATGGAGTCTGGTGGAGATATGTTGCTCTATACACGCTAAAAGTAGTGATTTTTTACATGGAGTCATGTGGAGATATGCTGCTCTATACACGCTAAAAGTAGTGGTTATTTACATGGAGTCTGGTGGAGATATGCTGCTCTATACACGCTAAAAGTAGTGATTATTTACATGGAGTCTGGTGGAGATATGCTGCTCTATACATGCTAAAAGTAGTGATTATTTACATGGAGTCTGGTGGAGATATGCTGCTCTATACACGCTAAAAGTAGTGATTATTTACATGGAGTCTGGTGGAGATATGCTGCTCTATACACGCTAAAAGTAGTGATTATTTACATGGAGTCTGGTGGAGATATGCTGCTCTATACACGCTAAAAGTAGTGATTATTTACATGGAGTCTGGTGGAGATATGCTGCTCTATACACGCTAAAAGTAGTGATTATTTACATGGAGTCTGGTGGGTTTGGTGATGGTGATTTCTGTTTCATGTTAAACTAAAAGGATCTTACTCTTTAACTAAAAGGTCTATCTCTGTAGGGATCCATCCCATAATGTTGTCACACACTTAGAATAATAATCTGAGTCTGTCTGCAGCAACAACACAACTTTCAGTGGACGCTTACTGATTAATACTGGACCGATGTCAGAGATGGTTGTTCCCATCCATCACTTACACACAAAACATAAGATAAAAGGGTCCAGGTCGTGAAATAACACGTTACCCTTTAAGTTGTTGCAGACGTGGCAATAAAAAAAAAAATACACCAACATGTCACTTATAAAAATTATTAAGTCCAAATCCTACCAAGCCAAATACTGATGTACTGTTTCTGTTTTTAACTTTTTTATTTTGCCATCTATAAAGAGTGATGTTCCTGAAGGAATAAGTCCTGTAGTTATTGTCCCGATCACATCTGCTGTGTGACTCTTTCTGGGAACAACAAAATCAGTTTTGGCGAAGGAACTAAACTAACTGTAGAGAAGAGTGAGTATGGAGATTATCATTTGAATGCTTTCTGTTTCTGTCAAATCTACAGTTTCCATAATATAACTTTACATGATTTAGTTCAGTTTATTTGCAAAAACTATGAAGTATAAAGAAAAGTAATTACAATGCAGGAGAGGAAAGACACCTCTCCTATATGTATATTTATATATATATATATATATATACATACATACTGTACATGTGTATATATATGTATACATGTGAAGTTATTGTTGAGTAATAATCTCCGAGTTATTGTTGAGAGCAGTAACTCTGTGTGACTCAGACTGGAGCCAGAAAACTAGTTTTCGGTGAAGGGACCCGGTTATCTGTGGACTCCAGTGAGTATAATGTGATATTTTTAAAGTATCTCTACAGTTCATCTATTAAAAAATATCGTCTTTATCTCAATATCCAACAGCTGAGATAACCTATATGTTCAGGAAATGCATCAGTCTCTACTAGCACACAATTAAAAATGGATGTTTTTGTCATAATTCATGTTAATAATCACTATGGAAACAACATAAGAGTCACATCCAGAATAATGTTCTGAGTCAGGAAGACGTGTTTATCTCAGGAAATAAGGAAAGACGCTGATTTCAGGTAGAAAACATGGAACTTGGACCATATTTCTTCTTGTAAAAATTAGAAGCGGGTCAATTTGACCTGAACACCATATGAGGGTTAATACTTTTTAACATTTCAACAACATCTTTCATTAGAGCCTGAAACTAATTTAACGTAATCCAGTCCGTAGTTATTTTTTGAATAATCACTGATCTGTGATGTATGATTTGAGTTCTGTGAGTGGCTGATAGTTATTGTTCAGATCCATCTGTCGGTGTGACTGCGTCTGGAAACTGGAAGATCATTTTTGGAAAAGGGATGAAACTAACTGTAGAGAACCGTGAGTCTCCACAACACACATCTGTCAAATTAAACGTTATTCTAGTGCGCTATGCTGGCGTTTGTCCCGAGTTAAAGCCATTTTTTCCTGATTTATGGAAATAATTATATTGTTTTTTGGACCATTTAGAAAACCATCCCAGCGTTAATGTCGCCAGTAGGTTTGTAATTCAACAACTCAAAAGAAGAACAAATAATTACACTTTCATCCCAATTTCGTGTCTAAAAGTTGAATGATTTGCAGATGATGCAGTTCAATTTGTTGCAGCTTCACAACTGTGAAAATTAGGTTTTTGATGGAAGATTTAACCTGTTTGTGTTGTTACATAATGTACATCATCAGGGATGGCATGGAGATGGTTTGGGTTTATCAGTTATAGTTATTGATTGATCACAGTTATTGATTATTGTTCTGTACGGTCAGTGAAATGAGTCGAGTCACGTTTTAGCCTTATTCCTGCACTTGCTTTGAATATTAGCATTGGCTGATTTCCATAAAATATCCTGAAGGAAACCGTGTTATGAAATCTGCTGGATGTAGTGACACAGCAGCGTCTTGGTAGCCGTTGTCTCGTGGGTTTGCGTGGCTGTGTGTGTCGCAGTGGGACTGACTCTTTTGGGAAACTCGTCTTCGGTTCAGGCACAAAACTCACCGTTGACTCAAGTGAGTAAATATTATTTTTTAACACTAAATATCTAATTTTTAGTGCTTTTATTGCTGAAACATAAACTTAAAATTTCACACATACACGCAGGCAGACAAACCATGTTATCAGAAAACAAAGATGACAAGGCTTCTTCTACAATGTCTGTATGGATATAATATGTTCAATATTCACTTGACAACTTTGCCTTCTTATCACCTTGATAAATTGTTCTTTTGGTAAAACAATTGTGTAACTCTGTTTACACTTATTTGATTTATAAATACTGTCACCACACGCTGACATTTCAGCCACATTGATAAGTAATGCCAGGGTAAATTCTGCTCAGCTGACGTAAT
The DNA here is from genome assembly GCF_008692095.1 of Etheostoma spectabile. Taxonomy (NCBI): domain Eukaryota; kingdom Metazoa; phylum Chordata; class Actinopteri; order Perciformes; family Percidae; genus Etheostoma; species Etheostoma spectabile. The sequence continues at coordinate 19,675 of NW_022603281.1, forward strand.
GATCGGAGTAAAAGGATCAGGTGACTGTCGACCCCCCATCAGTTAAAAAATGCTCATATCGGCTCAGAGGTAATACTTCGTAGAAGAAATTGACAAAAATGTCATAGAAAAGGACACAAACTTAGAAAAGGAGTAAAAAAATTCATAGAAAGTGACATAACGTCATAGAAAAGGACAAAAACTTCATAGAAAAGGACAAAAACTTTGTAGAAAGTGACAAAAACGTCATAGAAAAAGGACAAAAACTTCATAGAAAGTGACAAAAACGTTATAGAAAAAGGACAAAAACTTCGTAGAAAGTGACAAAAACGTCATAGAAAAAGGACAAAAACTTCATAGAAAAGGACAAAAACTTTGTAGAAAGCGATAAAAACTTTGTAGAAAAGTTGCAAAAACCGACAGAAAGTGCCTTCGTCATACTATGATGAATCTCTCTTTTAGTACAACAAATTCGTAACCCTTTGTACCTTTGATTTGATTTATATGGTAGTTATTGATTTGTGTCGCTTGGTTTAAGTAGAAGCAGTTGTTGTTAAAGTCCTCTCCACTGTGAGAGACTGGATCAGGAACGTTTAAGCTGCTTTTTGGAGAAGGAACCAGACTGACGGTAGAAACCTGTAAGTGTCAATAACTCGCATAATTAAAACTAAATTAAGACAAATGCGTTAGTTCTGAGCACCAAGACCGGATTTCCTCTAATTAGGAAAGAGATTTTATTTGCAAATTACAGAACCGATGTGCAAAATATGTTCAATGGTTTTACATTTTAATCAGACATTTGCATTGGTTTGTATTAAGTTGTGTAATTAGAGTTAATTGTAATTAGAGTTAATTAGAGTTAATTAGAGCTAATTGAAGCAGAAGCCGTTCTTGTTAAAGTCAGATTAGCTGTGTGACACAATCAGGAAACTTGAAGCTGGTTTTTGGAGAAGGAACCAGACTAACTGTAGAAACCGGTGAGTAGGAATAATCCATTACTATTAATTTTAACTTCATATTATTTTGTATTTTCAGTCATACAGCATATGTTTATTTTATATAATTCAATTTATTTTATTAGAGTGCAAACACACTTCACAAAAATGATTTAAATTCAGTTACCGGTACTCGGTAAAAACTGGTTTTCCATTTTAGTTTCCATTGAATTTGATCCTCGGTGGATTTAAAGCTCTTTATTGGGTAATGTAAACTACTTTCATGCAGTCCGAAGACTCTCTAAATGCTTTTTGTTGAACATTTAACCCCATCTACACCCAATGAACGCCAATTATGTCTAAAATACAAATTTAATCCGAGTGTGTGCAGATGAGGGGGCGCTGTAGTTATTGCTCTGAGCAGAAACCCTGTGTGACTGGCTCTGGGGGGGCGGCCTGGAAAATATTGTTTGGGAAAGGAGTAAAACTATCTGTCGAGGCCAGTGAGTATCATAACACTTCAATATTTAATTATTAGTCTATATTAGCTCTTTGTTATCGCATATGGTGAAAGTCAGATTGTTGGAAGAGCCTATTAAATATATCTCAGTATATATATTACAGTATAAATATTAGTGTTATTCATAGTGAAAGGTAAAGATATTTTCTTGACAGACTGCATAATAATATTTACCTTCAACACAAAGTTCATTAAACATGTTGGGATCAGAAAAAGGAATTTTACATTTCTCAAAATTGCAAAACATTTTTCCTTTTCATTTCATTTTATTTAGTTAGAACAAATTTAAAATGTATGTCTATGTACACACATACATACAGTACATATACGTCTTAAGTCAGACACATGCAATACATTTACACTGTTATATCCTATTTACTGTTACTGTACTATAGTATAATAACCGTATATATATACGGTTATTATACTATCTAACAGAAAATATTGTTATTAAATGTGAACATACTAACAACCAGGGTTTTACCTTTTATAATGCACTCTAAGAATGAAATCCTTAAAATAACAGAAACGCTTCTGGCCACCCATCACCTGGACTTTTTACGCATAATTAAAAGATGAAAATAATGTGCAGCTTCAGTTATAAAAACAGAACGTTGGAAAAAAAAACTTGAAAAAAACGTCAAAAAATCATCACAATTTCTTTTATGAAATGAAAAAAACTTCATAAATGTCAGAACTTCCTCACCAGAGGACTTTTCTTACACATGCATTTATATATTTGAGTACCTTTATGTTTCAACGTTTTATCCCTATTCCAGTTGAGTTAATTCCCTGAAGATCTTGAGTTAATATGAATATGAATAACATGTTGGATGTAGGTGTAGGTTTCTGTGCTGAGAGTAGTCGGAGTGTGACTGGCTCTGGAGTTAATAAACTCATCTTTGGCTCGGGTACTACTCTGAAAGTACACTCCAGTAAGTACTTTAATACACAGCATTTCTTTTTAATTAGGCATTAAGCGCCTGTGTGTATTCATGGGACCTTTTATGCAGACTTATGTGGACGCATAAATACAAATTCCCAATAGCTAAACTATAGTTAAATTGTTTCTGGACATAGGTGAAAACATACAGAATATAACTCAGGGTGCATGAGGATGATGGGGGGGGGTGAGAGGATAAATGATAATGGCCACTCTTCTAATTCATGGAAAGATGCACATCTGCTAATTAACATCTACATCAACAACACAAATCTGTAAAATCCTCTAAATATTCAATTTGAGTTGGCACATATATGTGTATGTATATATTTATAATGTAATATTTCCCCTTTTGGAAATGACAATGACAAATTAACATTTACAGCAAAGAAATGTATATACAAAATATACAAACGTGTAAAATAATATATAAAAAATAACATTTAAAGCAAAATATGATTTGCCTTAGTTTCTGTCACCAGACGAGTGGCAGTGTGAATAACCAGGGGATCAATAAGCTTTATTTCAGCAGTGGGACCAGACTCACTGTTGACTCTGGTAAGATTCATATTTTCATGATTTAATATTCAGAAATGTTTTGATTGACAGTTTTAATTGTTAGTTTTTTTTTTAGATAAGATGTGTAGCAAACTGCAGGGCTGCTAAATATCCTTCATTTATTCTAAATGCATTCTACTCTTTATTCACAAAACACACCTACATTTTAGCCTATATATGTAGATATAGATTCATATTTAACTACGTATGTGGCCTAGTATACAATGAAACACGACATTAGGCAAGTGGAAAAACTGGTTTAGTCTATTATTTGTATTATTATTTATTAGGTTCCTATGTATAAAGTATTAATTTTTAGGTTCCTAGGGATGAGGTATTAAGTATTAGGTTCCTATGTATGAAGTATTATTTATTAGGCTCCTAGGTATGGAGTATTAAGTAGTAGGTTCCTAGGTATTAGGTTCCTAGGTATGGAGTATTGAGTATTAAGGATTACTCAGGTATTAAGAGGGTGATTGTTATTGCACATTGGCCTATTGCACAAGTTAATAACATACTTTTAAAGTGATCTAGAAATGACTCTGGAGACTACAGGGTCCAGGTCTGGGTTTCTGTGTTAGGATTTCTCAGAGTGTGACAAACTCTGCAGCATCCAAACTCATCTTTGGGTCTGGCATCATGCTCACAGTCGTCTCCAGTAAGTAATACGAGATATATTATAAAATATGTACCTCGAGTTGTACTGACATCCAGTTCTTTTATTCTAATTTCTCAGACGCAGGATTGATGAAGTATGACGATTAGACACAAAAACCACAATGCAGCCACATGTCTGACATTAGTTCAGCTGGATGTCATTTTTCTACAAATATCTGCAGGAATTAAGAATCAAATGATGTTATTTAGTGTAATGGTTTCCCCTCACATCATAATTTGCAAATAGAAATGTCTATTTTGCTGTAATTAGTGTATCTTGGCAATGAAAGAGTCCACGTAGTTGTTGTTGAGGTCAGGTGGTCTGTGTGACTGCCGGAGGAGACCGGAGGCTCGTTTTGGGAAAAGGGACCAGACTAAGAGTAGAAAGCAGTGAGTATTACATACAGTATACATAGCATTACATTCCTTACAATATTACATATCTGATTCATTTTAAGCAATACTTTAAAAAGGTCTTCAATTCATGTGATTATGGAGCAGTAGACGCCACATGAAGGAAAATATGAATTCAACATTAACTTAAAAGCCATTAATATGTGTAACAGAACCCTGCAATCATACAGTTATATAAAGTCTGTCAGTAAAAATACAAACTAAGTGTCACGCAAATGTACAAAAAAGTGTAAAAAACGTTTTAATTACACGGGAAAAAGTCCATTAAAGCGATCCAAACTGCAAAAAACTCTTCTGGTGAAAACTCTGCTCTTCTCAGAGCTGGTGGGGGTTTTAAGTAGCGGGACTCTTACTGTGTGAATGGCTTCGGCAACAAGATCTTCTTCGGTTCTGGGACAAAACTCACCGTTGAGTTAAGTACGTTCCTTTATTCTCTTCATTTAACTCAACTTGAGGACGGTACACTCCCTTCCACGCCTGGAATCGGGACATTTCTGGCCTTTTGTGTTCTTTTATAAACCCTAACCCTACTTTGATGTTTTTAGTCATATGTGTACATGCGACTACATATATGATGTACATATGACTATAGCAGTTGTTATTTTCAAAAATACAAAAAAACTTACAAAGACATAAATAAAAGTCCATCCACTTACAAACTAAAGAAAACCCTACTCAAATAAAAGTGTCTTGGTGACCAGTGGCATATCAACTCCAATTAGATCTGCAATATGACTTGGCAAGGTATCCTTTAAGGGATGTTATGCATATTAATAAGAGTATATGTGATCCTTTCAAAGGGAATCCATGAATCCGACTTCCGACTTTTGTAAGAAACATCTTTAGGAAGTTTCTCAAATTTGCTTTAATGGTTGTAACTTCCCAACATGATTGTTCCAAACTTAATATGGAAATCCTATCAAGCTAAAGGAGTATTTTCCCGTCTTTTAAAGTCTTGATGAGGAACTCGTTGCTGTGGTTGATCTCAGGGTTTACGCGCCGGGCGTTCTCGTTGTGTGACTAACTTTGGAAACTCCAAACTCGTCTTTGGTTCTGGGATCAAACTCAAAGTTGAATCAAGTAAGATATTTTATTAGTTTGCGAGAAATGATGGTTGATGTAACTCACCACACTCAGCTGTGTGTAATTTTTGTTGTTTTATTTCTACAAAACAACATTGTTGTTGATGCATGTCTTGAATATTTGAGTTAGTGGTACTCATGTGTAATCTCAATTACTTTTAGCCAGTGAAGTTAATTATCCATAAACATTGGAGACTATATGAATTCTTTAAAAGCCACGAGGAGCTGAGTAGGGAAGCTAAACCCCCGACACGCTTGCTGTTACGATCCAATGACTTTGGTTTTGTAGATTTATTTTGAAAGCTGCGTACCCAACAATCTCCAAAAGAGTTGTAGGCCTACGTGCTAAAGAGTAAAAAGGCGTACGAATTAGGGCTACACGATATGAGTGGAATACATCATAATGTTGGATATCTTGATAACAATATAGCGATAAAGTGATTTATTAGTGTTCTCAGTGTTCTGCTCTAACACAACCAACTGCTGGTTGAGCTTAAAACGAATGAAAGGGAATGATTTCTCTTTTATTGGACAGATTGAATGTTAAACATGCAGTTTTATGCAGATATTTAGTTTCAACTAACACAAAAATCTCTGAGTGTCTTCTGCGATGTGTTACTTGAGCCAGTTGATATTGCGATGGTGATAAAGATATTCTGTGCATATACTCTGCATATACTGTGCAGTCTGAGAACCAATAGTGTCCAAAGGTCGTCATTAACCCTCGGCTCAAATCTGACCCTTTAAAAAAATGTCTATATATGAAATATGACTTACTTTTTAACCAAATTATCATAAAAATGGATTCCTTCCAACGCTCTTTGGAAATACAACTGATCACCTTCGTTCCTCTGACTATTAGTAAAAATAATTCATAATTTCTATATTTTAACTGTAATAGTAGGTATAATTCTATATAAAGTAGCGTTATTGACCATGTATTCCAGAAGTAGTGTAAAACTAGTAAGGTGGTGGTAGTGAAAACTAAAATAAGTTTGAAAAAGGGACGAAAATGTCAAATCGTTGTCCGTTTTTCAACCCGGGAGACAACACAGGGTTTAAAAACAGCAAAAATAAGACTGTCCCCGTCAACCCTTAGGTTTTTTTAAATGAATGAATTGATACTATAAATAAAATTAAAAGTGAAATTGTAGTGATTTCTTTGATAAATATTGAAAGTGACAAAAAGAGATTGAACAATAAAAGCCTGGCTCTTAATGTGGAGACGCCGCCGTTGGTCTCGGGGTTTACGACGTCGGGTTTCTCACTGTGTGACTGGAAACTCCAACGCTAAGCTCGTCTTTGGGTCTGGAACCAACGTTGTAGTGGGGTCAGGTACGATGCTTTCTTCCTTTGTAACAACTAATCGTTGATTTAATATGACTCAGCTTTTTATACCTGGTTCTATGGTTTAGGAAATGTTCGCGAGCAGATTCATAATAAACATCAGCCCGCGTAGTTGTGCTCCAAACTAAAAAGATAGAAACTTGTTTTTCAAAGTGCAATCATACGCGACACTAAAAGCAGAATTTGGTAGATTTGGCAAATGAAATAAAGGGACGAAAACTTAAGGAAAACTTAAAAACACTGATAAAAAGCATCAATAACAGTGTTGATTTTCTGGAAGACAACACAAGTTTTAACTGAAGGAAGTAACACAACTTTCCTCAGATCAAATGATTGTTTTTGTAGGTTTTCTCTTTAAGATTCCTGAGTGCTATTCATTTATTATCTACTAGCTTTTCCAGTGTTTTAGACAGAAATGTAATAATAATCTTTTCATAAGTTCCAAAGAAACTCACTAAAAAGCCCATTATCTAATGCTGACCAGACATTTTTCAGGCAAATGTCTGTTTTTTACTGTTCTTTACTGTCTCTGCTCTAATAATAAGGGTCAAACATAATGTGAAATTGCATTTTTATTAAAAAAATCACATTTTCTTGAGGAAAAACTCCCAAAACACCCGTCAAATAAGTTCACCGGAGTCGTCCACGAAGCTAGAGATAACACTGCCATGGACAAAAGCAATCTAGCATCTCCTGATTGAAAAAGACTAAATGTTATTACAATAACACAAATGAGAGAGTGCACCTTTCATATCTGAGTATTGATAACTCGTAGCTAGAAAATCCAAAAAGCCAAAGCTGGAGCTCGGGTTATTGTCTCGTAGCTGAGAACTGTGTGACTGACTCTGGACTCAGAAAGCTCCTCTTTGGAAGAGGAACCAAATTAGTTATCGAACCCAGTGAGTCAAAAACCTTTATTTATCTATAATATAATCTATATATTTAACTATATCTTTAGCAAAGGTTGTTCCAAACAGTTTTCCCTTCACATTGACATACCACAATCAACAAAATCCCCTTAATCTTGCGGATTTTCTCTAAAACTTTCAAATGTAAGTGTTTTATAACTGCGATATTAAAAAGAAGCCTATCATCATATCTTATTAGGGTGTAAAGAAGCCTATCATCATATCTTATTAGGGTATAAAGAAGCCTATCATCATATCTTATTAGGGTGTAAAGAAGCCTATCATCATATCTTATTAGGGTGTAAAGAAGCCTATCATCATATCTTATTAGGGTATAAAGAAGCCTATCATCATATCTTATTGGGGTAAAAAGAAGCCTATCATCATATCTTATTAGGGTATAAAGAAGCCTATCATCATATCTTATTGGGGTAAAAAGAAGCCTATCATCGTATCTTATTGGGGTAAATAGAAGCCTATCATCGGCATATGACTTCTCCAGTTTTCATTAGACGTTACTGAAGCAAAACCACAAATTTACCAAAATTAAATACATAAAAAGTGTGTAGTTGTGAAGTATAAGAGTTTGTAAAGGAGGTTCGGAGTTATTGATTAGCCTTCCTGAGCTGTGTGACTGCGAGCGGTTTCCAAAAACTCCAGTTTGGATCAGGAATAAAACTCCTCGTCCACGGCTGTGAGTAAAATCAGTTTTTATTTATTTCTTCCTTTAAATCTTATGAGAACAAGAAGTTTCATCGTTGGAGGAACCGTTTATGAAGCTTTCAGTTTGTTGTCTTGTAGAAGAATCCGAAAAAATACATGATTTAAAACATGTTCATCAGTCCTTTTTATATGTAAATATTAACAAATACACATGTTCATCATGTTCACATTTTCAAATTTGAACATGAATCTACAAAAAGATCACATTTCACTTCCAAAACATAACCAACAAATCTACAATTCCTCCAACAGAACTGATTCAACACGTATTCAATTCACTATCATGTAAAGACGTGAGGAAAAAATCCTGTAAATTGTATTTAGTTTTCATTGAAATTGTAAATTTAGCTGCTCATTATTCAACAGGAATTTTATGCATAAAAAAGGAACCAATCTTAGCCCTAAGTCATATAAAAACAACATTTAAGGCTTGTGTTGGTCTGATGAGGGTCCAAAGAAAGAGTTTTAATACTAAATGCAAATTATTTCATTAACTTTTCACCCTAATGTAGCTGAAGCTCTTAAAGACGGTTGTAATAATCCAAATGAAGGATGTTGTTCCTCGGGGTATTTGCGCTGCAGCGTGACTCTGTGTGAACTACGCAGCCGACAAACTGGTTTTTGGATCTGGCACCAAGCTGACAGTTCACACCAGTAAGTCTCTTCATACACTACATTTATACGGATATCTGACCCGAATCACTGCAGTACAACAAGTACAAGTTATAAAATACACTGTAGCAAATTTAACGTCAAATTGACAGTAACTTACCGTAACGATTGTCCAGCAAGTTCCTGTGAATTTATTTTACAGTAAAGGTACTAAAGGTACTTAATTCACAGTATTTTATGTATTCATCGTAAAATACAAACAATTAAACAGAACACAAGATACAAAAGTAAAAATACATTAGTTTATATATATATAAATAGTCCAGTATATATATCATAAGATATATAACGTTGAATTAAAAGCTCAATAAAAGTGTTGATTTTAATTTTGACGGGAAGACAACACGAGGGTTTTATCATATATCATTATATTACAATTCTCAGTGTTGTTTTTAATATATTTTGGGGGGTGGCGACCCTGCGATTTCTGCATATGACAACAGATTATAACTCGTAGTTATTTGTAAAAATACAAAAGAAACAGTGCAGCGAAGGTTTCTGTAACGGGGTTAGTTCCTGTGTGAATAACAACAACTTCAAAATCTTCTTTGGATCTGGAACCAGAGTGGTGGTCCTGCCACGTAAGTGTCTTCGTTATTCAAAAGTTAGAAAAGATTACATGAAGCGTAACGCAGCACGGATCTGTTCTGGGTTAAAAACCTAATTCAAGGACGTTCTGTTGTTGCAGAATCACCTAGCTGGTATTAATATCTATGATGAATATCTTACAAGCGTCAACACGACTTGATTCAGTGCTGTGAGTTCAATACTTTCTCATGTTAGTTAATTCAAACACTTCAACAACAGGTTAAATGAATGAAAACGCTCAGTTTTTGCTGCCAGATAAGTCGTTGTGTGAACAACAACATCCGGACTACATTTGGATCTGGAATTGAAGTTGTTATTCAGACGAGTAAGTGTAAGACTGTATTTTAGTTGTAACTGAACTCATATTTACATATACATATACACATATATATTTGGGGGGTGGCAGTAGCTCAGTCCATAGGGAATGTGGACTGGTAGCGCAAGAGACAAATTTTGCGCTGGAACAAAAATAGTTGTTAAAAATGTTATGCAAATATAATTGACGGAAACTAAATAAAACTACCAAAAGCCGTCTGGGTTCATCTGTCCACTGTTCCACCAATCACCACTCTGGTCTGGTTGGAATAAACTCTTAATTCACCCATTTACATGTGGAGATATGCTGCTCTATACACGCTAAAATTAGTGATTATTTACATGGAGTCTGGTGGAGATATGCTGCTCTATACACGCTAAAAGTAGTGATTATTTACATGGAGTCTGGTGGAGATATGCTGCTTTATACACGCTAAAAGTAGTGATTATTTACATGGAGTCTGGTGGAGATATGCTGCTTTATACACGCTAAAAGTAGTGATTATTTACATGGAGTCTGGTGGCGATATGCTGCTCTATGCACGCTAAAAGTAGTGATTATTTACATGGAGTCTGGTGGAGATATGCTGCTCTATACACGCTAAAAGTAGTGATTATTTACATGGAGTCTGGTGGAGATATGCTGCATCAAACACGCTAAAAGTAGTGATTATTTACATGGAGTCTGGTGGAGATATGCTGCTCTAGACACACTAAAAGTAGTGATTATTTACATGGAGTCTGGTGGAGATATGCTGCTCTAGACACACTAAAACTAGTGATTATTTACATGGAGTCTGGTGGGTTTGGTGATGGTGATTTCTGTTTCATGTTAAACTAAAAGGATCTTACTCTTTAACTAAAAGGTCTATCTCTGTAGGGATCCATCCCATAATGTTGTCACACACTTAATAATAATAAGAAGAAGAAGAAGAATTAAGAATAATAATCTGAGTGTGCCAGTGGTGGAGAGTTCGCAGCCTTTTTAGAGTGTGTTTCAATCACAGTGTGTCTGTGAGTGACGATTGCTCTTGTTTCTTCATCTGTTCCATCATGATCACACACATCGAACAACGCGAGGCAAAAATCCTCGTTAGTGATTTTTGAGCATTATCTTTTGTGTTTATGAGTTATCCTTTTGTGTTTTTCAGCTGAGGATCTCCAGCCGTCCTACTACAAACTACTGGTAGATAAAAATACAAACGACACGGCATGTCTGGCCACTTCGTTCACCAGAAGCCACAAAGCAGAGGTGGACTATCCGGATCTCTTCAACAACAAGACACCGGCGGTCCGGCCATCAGACGACTCGCTCTACAACCAGCTGGCCTTCTTATCTGATGCGTATCAAGAGCAGCAATGTGGCAATGGTAAGTGGAAACTGTCTGGTTAAATCATTTTTATCATAAAAGTACAGAATCAGGCTTGCCACTGGTTATGGAAAATAGATTAGATAAAACTCTACTCATCCCACAGTGGGAAATTCCCTCGTTACAGCAGCAGTTTTACAGTAAAAAACAAAAAAATACACGTTAACACACAGACAATGGGCAAAAGGTACTGAATGAATGTAAAGTACATTAAATAAAAGGTACTGAATGAATGTAAAGTACATTAAATAAAAGGTACTGAATGAATGTAAAGTACATTAAATAAAAGGTACTGAATGAATGTAAAGTACATTAAATAAAAGGTACTGAATGAATGTAAAGTACATTAAATAAAAGGTACTGAATGAATGTAAAGTACATTAAATAAAAGGTACTGAATGAATGTAAAGTACATTAAATAAAAGGTACTGAATGAATGTAAAGTACATTAAATAAAAGGTACTGAATGAATGTAAAGTACATTAAATAAAAGGTGTTGTAAAGTAAAGGGCGGTTGCCATAGTACAAAAAAAAAGTAGTAAAGTAGTAAATAAGGGTAGTAAAGTAGTAAATAACCCAAATAGAAAAGAGTAAATCAAAATCTTTATTGTAAATTACTTCCCCCCCCCCCCAATCACTGTCATAACTAATAAACACCTGTTTGTCTGATATCTTCCAGCCGAGAATGAATCTCCATCTGACACCTGTAAGGACGAACTGAGACCAGGTTGGTACTAATCTCACTGAACAGCTTTAAGACTCCTGATGATGATGATGATGATGATGATGATGAGATGATGATGATGATGATGATGATATGTGTCTGCAGATCCGAGGATGAACTTCGTGGCTCTGATGGTCCTTGGCCTCAGGTTGCTCTTCCTGAAGACCGTGGTCTTCAACGTCCTGCTGACGGTGCGGCTGTGGATCAGTCAGTGTGAGTACACAACTACACACTCTCTACCCAGTTATTACATCATATGTATATAATTATACTGTATATCCTATAACAACACAATTATAACTCCCCAAAATAACATGATTGATTCCAACGCTCTTTGCCAAGTACAAATCTCTACTTTCATTAATTTTGGGTCTTATTCTATTTTATAGCATTGTAAAACAAAGTGAAGTGTTGTTGAAATAGTAGTAGTATTATATGTATTTATATATAAAGTAGTATTGGTATTAATATAAATAGTATTGAGTAAAAGTTGACATATTCCAGTCTGTGATTATCATCAACATCCATTCCTTTAATTTTAGTCTCAATAATTCCTAATTTCTGCTTTTCTAACTCAAACATTAGGTATAAGTTCCTATAAATGAGGTTTATTGACCATAAATTCCAAAAATAACTAAAACTAAAGTTAAAAGTTAGTGTTACGTGGTGTTACTACAAAGTTATAGCTGGAAAAAGACTTGTGTCTTTAGAAAGGTTATGGTCCCGACCTGGGACCTGGGACCAGGGACCTGGGACCTGGGACCTGGGACCTGGGACCTGAAACCTGGGACCTGCGACCTGCTATGGGGGTGTCAAAGTAACCCTTTATCTCCATCTGGGTCTCTGGGGGTGTCACCTTCATTAAAAAGCCTTTTCCTGTTTTATTTTGTAGGACGCCTGCAGACCTTGGGCGGAGGAAGATGATGGAGGAAGATGATGGAGGAAGATGATGGAGGAAGATGATGGAGGAAGATGATGGAGGAAGATGATGGAGGAAGATGATGAAGGAAGATGATGGAGGAAGATGATGGAGGAAGATGATGGAGGAAGATGATGGAGGAAGATGATGGAGGAAGATGATGGAGGAAGATGATGGAGGAAGATGGTGGAGGAAGATGATGGAGGAAGATGATGGAGGAAGATGATGAAGGAAGATGATGGAGGAAGATGATGGAGGAAGATGATGGAGGAAGATGATGGAGGAAGATGATGGAGGAAGATGATGGAGGAAGATGATGGAGGAAGATGATGGAGGAAGATGATGGAGGAAGATGATGGAGGAAGATGATGGAGGAAGATGATGGAGGAAGATGATGGAGGAAGATGGTGGAAGATGATGGAGGAAGATGATGGAGGAAGATGATGAAGGAAGATGATGGAGGAAGATGATGGAGGAAGATGATGGAGGAAGATGATGGAGGAAGATGATGGAGGAGAGATGGAGGAAGATGGTGGAGGAAGATGATGGAGGAAGATGATGGAGGAGGATGATGGGGTCACATGACCACTTCCTGATCACATGAACGAATCGTCGCCCGGCTTCATCTCTCCGTCTCTTTCATGTATAATAACAGCAGCTGTTGATTATTTTTTTAAACTTTATTGTTTTTGCCGTGTGAGCGGCGCTGCTTCCTGTCCTGCTGATGTAGATACCACTTCCTGTTGATTTGACTCTGTGTTTGCTGTGATGATTCCTGCTGTTGAAATATAAAACAACATATTATAAATAAAGACGACACACTGAAAGTGGCTGTGTTTGGATTCATATTTCCTGTTTTAGTTAGTCCCCTGTTAGAGATCCTGACGTATCTGATATTAACAGACTACTGAATCATCAAAAACCATTTTTAGGGGAAAACCATCATTTTTCAACTTTAACTTTTTTGACTATTTTACTTTTGTCAACTCTTCTTTCAGACTGTTGAGAATTAAAACATCCCAAATACACGTTTAGGTCTTTATTTTACTACACTTTGTGTATTTGCAGCTGACATTCAGCACCAGTCAGCGTTAGATAATGCCTCATCAGCATGTCTTAATATATCATTTCAGAAAACTTTAAATCCAAAAAGATATGTCTTAATGTAAGTAATTAACTGGGAGGGGGGGTTTATGTTCTACTCACCAGTAATATCTGATGTACAGTATATTATATTATGGAGGGGTGTACACAGGGATTTGCTCAAATATCATTCACAGCCTGATTAATGTAACATTTTATGCAAAAAACTGCAGTTTTTGGGGCTGTTGACACCACATTTTTGCAGTAATAACAATGATTATTTATATTATATTACACACATTACACACAGATCTGAACTACACCCCCCCCCCCCGTATAAAACCTTTGACTCTAATATAATAACATGTCACCAGAATAACAGAAAAAAGAAGAAATTGAACCTGGCTTTTTACAATGTTCAGATGTCTGCTCTGTTTTTTTTTTATTGCAAATTAACACATATTTAACAAGATACAGACCATGGCCCCCCCCCCCCCCCCCCCCCCATGTCTGTATGGGTCACACAGCAAAAAGCCGCAGGTCAGACTCTAACCTGTGTCACTGCTCCCCCCCCCCCCCCCCCCCGTGCAGTGATTCTAACTTTAATATCTGAATTCATCCTTCACTCTAAACAGTTCCTCACACAAACAGAATCACAGAGAATCACACACCACACACACACACCACACACACTGTTTGCAGAGAATCACACACACACTGTTTGCAGAGAATCACACACACACACACAAACACACACACACACACACACACACACATACACACTGTTTGCAGAGAATCTCACACACACACACAGTTTGCAGAGAATCTCAAACACACACACACACACACACACAGACACACATACACACACACAGACACACATACACACACACAGACACACATACACACACACAGACACACATACACACACACAGACACACACACACTGTTTGCAGGGTTTCTAATTGCTAACACAGTAAAATGACGCGGCCTCTTTAATTAAAGTGACACAGAGACACAAACCTCCAAACGTCTCACACACCTCTACACACATGTTGTGATTCATAATGGAGCTGTTTAAACACACTGATCTGGGTTCTCTGCATAAAACACAACACTCTGACAGAAAGTCACATGGCTGACAGTAACAATGGATCTGCACCATCTGATTGGCCGGTGCGTGGGTCACCTGGCCAATCACCTCATTGGTTAATGGTTAGCACTTCAATCAGGAAGTAAGAACTATGAAAAGACCCCAGGACCAGGATCTCTTTCCTTCTTTCACCTCTCTCCTTCTTTCACCTCTTTCCTCCTTTCACCTCTTTCCTTCTTTCACCTCTTTCCTCCTTTCACCTCTCTCCTTCTTTCACCTCTCTCCTTCTTTCACCTCTCTCCTTCTTTCACCTCTCTCCTTCTTTCACCTCTCTCCTTCTTTCACCTCTCTCCTTCTTTCACCTCTTTCCTTCTTTCCCCTCTTTACTTCTTTCACCTCTCTCCTTCTTTCACCTCTCTCCTTCTTTCACCTCTTTCCTTCTTTCACCTCTCTCCTTTCACCTCTTTCCTTCTTTCACCTCTCTCCTTCTTTCACCTCTTTCCTTCTTTCACCTCTCTCCTTCTTTCACCTCTTTCCTTCTTTCACCTCTCTCCTTCTTTCACCTCTTTCCTTCTTTCCCCTCTTTCCTTCTTTCACCTCTTTCCCTCTTTCACCTCTTTCCCTCTTTCACCTCTTTCTTTCTACGTATTCTGTCTGCTATCTTTCTTTCTCAGTTTGTTGTTTTTGTTCATACCAATGGAAATATATCTGCTGTGAATGTGACCCCTAACCCTACAATCACTAAAAGACTCAGGGTTTTCTGGAAGAACTGATAAAGACACAGAGACCTTATATATTCAGATTATATTTTTAGAAAAGCCTGGCTGGGACTGGGGCTGCAGACCAGCCGATTGGTTAGAAACCTTCATGTAACACATCCACACATGTAGTCATGGCCCTGACTTCATGTAACACATCTACACATGTAGTCATGGCCCTGACTTCATGTAACACATCTACACATGATGTCATGGCCCTGACTGATATTATCATGTATGGAATATCATGCGCTGCATTGTCTCTGACAAATAAACTGATAAATAAAATAAAATCACATCAAAATAAATAGCTGTGTGCGTGTGTGTGTGCGTGTGTGTGTCATTATACCCAGAGAGACTCTACACATGGTTTACTGGTTTTAACGTTGTGGGATCGATGTTTTTGTGCTGCTTTCATATTTCATGTACAGCTAATTTGATTCCTTTGCTCTTCTGGAAACATCTGTCAACGGGGGGGGGGGGTCAAACTCAGTCTCACTGAGGGCCCCACTGGAAGTAAGAATCACATCAAGGGCCCGACATGTAGAGGTTATAGACACGCTTCAGTTTAATGAAAAAATCTAATATCTTTGACTTTATCATTGTGTGTGTGTGTGTGTCTGTTTGTGTGTGTCTGTTTGTGTGTGTCTGTCTGTGTGTGTGTGTGTTTGTGTGTATGTGTGTGTGTCTGTGGTGTGTGTGTGTCTGTCTGTGTGTGTGTGTGTTGTGTGTGTGTTTGTGTGTGTGTGTGTGTGTTTGTGTCTGTGTGTGTGTGTGTGTCTTTGTGTATGTGTGTGTCTGTGCGTGTGTGTGTGTCTGGTGTGTGTGTGTGTGTGTGTGTGTCTCTTTCTCTGTGTGTGTGTGTTTTTGTGTGTGTGTGTGTCTCTCTGTGTATGTGCATATGTATGTATGTTGTGTATTTATGTATGTTGTGTGTATTTATGTGTGTGTTGTGTGTCTCTCTCTCTGTGTGTGTGTGTGTGTGTGTGTGTGTGTGGTCTGTTGTGTGTGTCTGTTTGTGTGTGTGTGTCTGTGTGTGTGTGTGTGTTTGTGTGTATGTGTGTGTGTGTGTGTGTGTCTGTTTGTTGTGTGTCTGTCTGTGTGTGTGTGTGTGTGTGTGTTTTGTGTGTGGTGTGTGTGTGTGTTGTGTCTGTGTGTGTGTGTGTCTTTGTGTATGTTTGTGTCTGTGCGTGTGTGTGTGTCTGTGTGTGTGTGTGTTTGTGTGTGTCTCTTTCTCTGTGTGTGTGTGTGTGTCTCTCTGTGTATGTGCATATGTATGTATGTGTGTGTGTATTTATGTATGTGTGTGTGTATTTATGTGTGTGTGTGTGTCTCTCTCTCTCTCTGTGTGTGTGTGTGTGTGTGTGTTGTGTGTGGTGTGTGTGTGTGTGTGTGTGTGTGTGTGGTGTGTGTGTGTGTGAGACTATGTTTGTAACTCTGACCCTATCTTCCATGTATCTGTGTGTAAGTGAATGGAGAACCAACAGGTCCATACTGGACCGGCTTCATGTCCCTTAGACCAGAAACCAAAACCACGTCCCTCTTCTTCATCGGCAGCAGTCCCACTCAGCTGTTACCCTGAACATAAGGTCAAAGGTCACGTTGATTAAAACTAACAACAGTGCAGATCATTTAACCCTCCTACGGTATTCAGGTCAAATTGACCCATTTCTAATTTTAACCTTCTACCAGCGTCTTTCCTTATTTCCTGAGATAAACACGTCTTCCTGACTCAGAACATTACTCTGGACATGACTCTTATTAATGATTAGGTCCTGAGCATGTGTGTATTACAGGCATGTGTGTAGTGATTACTAATAAACAGTGTAAACTGTAATTAATAAACAGTATAAATTATTAATGTTATTATTATTATGTTGTTTCCATAGTGATTATTAAGATGAATTATAACTTATGACTAAACCCAGGTCCATGTGTAGCTGCGTCCTGTAGAGACTGATGTTCCCTGAACATAGATGTTATCTCAGCTGGTGGAATGGAGATAAAGACGATGTTAATAATAGATTATGAAGGAAAATGTTATCTCAGAATGTTTTTAAAACCCCGAATATGTCCCGGGTCTTATTTAATCTAAGGATCAGAGAAACAGAATTAATAAGCATTAAATGAGATTAAATAAATACATAAAGTAGATAAAAGTAGACTTTAAATTAGTTATGTTATCATAAATCTAAATCTCTCTGGTTCATCGCTCTGTAGACGTTTTTTTTATTTTTCGATATGTGTCACCCTGCGGGGGCGTTGGTATCTGCGACGTGATTGGCTGCTGCTGCTGCGGCTGGAAACTCTCCTGCCTCCGCTCCAGGATGTGGTCTCTCGCTGCAGAGACACCGCGTCACAGGCGGGGACAGGAAGCACGAGCGTGTGTGTGTGTGTGTGTGTGTGTGTGTGTGGGAGGGGGGGGGCCGGGGAGATGGAGGTCAGGTGAAGCTGCATCATCAGGTGTCAGCGTGAGAAGACAGTTCACACTAAATATAAACCATAATCAGACATATGTCTCTAGATATCCAGGTGGGACAGACAGCTGCTCCGAGGCCGGGGGACACCACGTCCCCGGGACATGGAAGACGACTTCAACTCGACCTGATTCAAAATGTAACTAAAGCCAATAATCATGACTAATCACTATGAAGAGAAGTCAAGAGAAAACAGTGACTCATCAGTTTAGTTTGATTAAGTTCTTATGTATTTCATAGTAACCACGGTTTAATGCACATACTCCTCCAGTTATTGCTCTGATTCATAAACAGACAGTCCTCCTGTCAGCTGTTCCACGGTGTCATGGTCTGCTGGTAATAGTATTGATTGGGGGGGGGGGGGTTTCTTTTTATATAATAATGCAGCAGAGGCTGGGACAAGTAGACCAGAAAGAGGGAAATTCCACGCCAATTGCACCCTGAGTATATTTATAATAATAATGTGATGAAAGAAATGCATTGATATTATATATATATACAGAACAATGCATCCTTTACAGTAAATATACATATATATGTGTATATGTATATATATACATATATATCTGTAGAAGAAGATGTCTTTTCAGAATAAGAGGGGAAACTGGAATATTATCTACATATTATCTACATATTATCTACATATTATCTACATATTATCTACATATTATCTACATATTATCTACATATTATCTACATATTTAGGCTCAAACCAAGTTTCCACCTCAGAAATACAGACGAGACGTGTGTGTGTGTGTGTGTGTGTGTGTGTGTGTGTGTGTGTGTGTGTGTGTAGGAGATTTTAACACTTCAGTTTCTTGCATTTCCAAACATGTTTTGTGCATCAAATTGAGGTGGAAACGACTTTTTTTATGTGAAGGAAAACACAAAATTCAGGAAAATATAATGGAAAATAATGCAGAAAGAAGGCTTTTCAACCCGGGACCTTGGACAGGCCAGAGACCACCTGACCCCAGAGACCACCTGACCCCAGAGACCACCTGATCCCAGAGACCACCTGACCCCAGAGACCACCTGATCCCAGAGACCACCTGACCCCAGAGACCACCTGATCCCAGAGACCACCTGACCCCAGAGACCACCTGACCCCAGAGACCACCTGACCCCAGAGACCACCTGATCCCAGAGACCACCTGACCCCAGAGACCACCTGACCCCAGAGACCACCTGATCCCAGAGACCACCTGACCCCAGAGACCACCTGATCCCAGAGACCACCTGACCCCAGAGACCACCTGACCCCAGAGACCACCTGACACTGCGTCTCGTGCCCGGCGTGTGTTGGTCCATCTGTCCTTGAGAGGGTGTGTAGTACAGCTACTCCAGTTCACGTCCATCAGTGGGACTGTCCCAACACATTGTCACTCTGTCAGAAAGCAGGATTAGGACAGGTGTCTTTGGGGGTACAGGTAGGTCTAGGAACATGACATGAACCCGTCTTACTGGGTAAAAGTCCTGTGTTGTTTGACCCCTCAACCCCCCCCCCCCCCCCACCCCCCGTCTATCATTATACTCTCTAAGTACTCTCTACTGATGTCTCTCTATATACTACTCTGTACTGTTGTCTCTCTACATACTACTCTGTACTGCTGTCTCTCTACATACTACTCTGTACTGTTGTCTCTCTACATACTACTCTGTACTGTTGTCTCTCTACATACTACTCTGTACTGCTGTCTCTCTATATACTACTCTGTACTGTTGTCTCTCTACATACTACTCTGTACTGCTGTCTCTCTACATACTACTCTGTACTGCTGTCTCTCTAAATACTACTCTGTACTGTTGTCTCTCTAAATACTACTCTGTACTGCTGTCTCCATACTACTCTGTACTGCTGTCTCTCTAAATACTACTCTGTACTGTTGTCTCTCTACATACTACTCTGTACTGCTGTCTCTCTACATACTACTCTGTACTGCTGTCTCTCTACATACTACTCTGTACTGCTGTCTCTACATACTACTCTGTATTGCTGTCTCTATACATACTACTCTGTACTGTTGTCTCTCTACATACTACTCTGTACTGTTGTCTCTCTACATACTACTCTGTACTGTTGTCTCTCTACATACTACTCTGTACTGTTGTCTCTCTAAATACTACTCTGTACTGTTGTCTCTCTACATACTACTCTGTACTGTTGTCTCTCTACATACTACTCTGTACTGCTGTCTCTACATACTACTCTGTACTGTTGTCTCTCTAAATACTACTCTGTACTGTTGTCTCTCTATATACTACTCTGTACTGTTGTCTCTCTACATACTACTCTGTACTGTTGTCTCTCTAAATACTACTCTGTACTGTTGTCTCTCTAAATACTACTCTGTACTATTGTCTCTCTACATACTACTCTGTACTGTTGTCTCTCTACATACTACTCTGTACTGTTGTCTCTCTACATACTACTCTGTACTGTTGTCTCTCTATATACTACTCTGTACTATTGTCTCTCTACATACTACTCTGTACTATTGTCTCTCTACATACTACTCTGTCCTGCTGTCTCTCTATATACTACTCTGTACTGTTGTCTCTCTACATACTACTCTGTACTGTTGTCTCTCTACTGTTGTCTCTACATACTACTCTGTACTATTGTCTCTATATACTACTCTGTCCTGCTGTCTCTCTGTCCCCCGGGGCAGCAGGGTCACAGCTGGAGGACAAAGACCTTTCGGTCCAGTGTAAACCTCTTTGGCAGACCCAGGTTCCCTCTCTGTAGCGAGAACCCGGACCCAGATGTCCTCTGGGCCACAGGACCCTCTACTGGTACGTAGGAACACATTGATATACTTCTTTATGCTCAAATTATAAATTATTTTACAACTCATCACATTTCCCTCCCCCTCTGCTGTAATTCCTCCAGTGTGACATCACTCATGTTTATTTGTTGCTTTTCTTTCACTATTGGGGTTGTTGGGTTATGAAGTTGTTTTACAGATGTAAGACTCATCATCACGCTGATGGGGGTGGGGTCGGCCCTGGTCTGACCCAAACCACTTCCCTCTGCCGAGATGGAAAATCATTTGTTTGTTTGGTTTCTGCAGCTTCACCGCGGGCAGGAAGTCAGCAGCAGGATGCGCATGAGGTTAAAAAGAAGAAGAAGAAGAAGAAGAAGAAACGAGGCTGCAGCAGCGTGGCGCGCTTTGAGGTCACAATCTGACAAACATCCGGGGGCAGAGAAGAAGAAAAAACACCACCAAAGAAGACTTCCGCTGGAAAAAAAACAAGCTGCAGCTGTTTGTGCCCATAAGAAAATAATATATTAAAACATATACACATACAGTGTGTTCACAATAATAACTATAATATATATAATAATGCTCAAAATCCTTAGAATAGCTTTTAATTCCATAATAGAATTGCATTGAGGTATATATATGTATATATATATGTATATATATATATATATATAATATATATGTATATATATATATATATATATACATATATATATATATATATAGGGATCACTGCGCATTCAATTACAAATCAACATATGACCAAAACTGATCATGTTTGTGTTCTATCTTTACAGAAAGTGAAGAAAAATGAATACTAGGCTGTTATTTTATGCAGAATTATGCAGTATTATGCAGTATTATGCAATATTATGCAGTATACTGCAGTATTATGCAATATTTACAAACTCAACCATTTACTGTTTATTAAACTGAAATGAATGTCTCCAGGTTTTTGTTTTACTTTGAATCACTGCATTAATATTTAGTTGTATAAGCATTATTTGTGAGAAGTTCTTCACATCAGTGTTGCATGGAGTCACCTGGGAACAGGTGATCCAGCCCCGGACCATTCGACTACATCCCATAATTCTTCTGCTCTACTGGATTTGGCCTCAAAAACAGCATTTCTGATGTCCCCCCCACAGGTTTCTATGGGGTTGAGGTCTGGGGATTGGGCTGGCCCCTCCATTACTTCCATCTGGTTCATCTGGAACCAAGACTTGCTCCTTCCTGGTGTGTTTTGGGTCCTTGTCTGGTTTTCAAAGACCTTTCCTCTTCAGCATGAGGCACCATGACCTCTGAAGTACTCTGATGGACTGAAACTGATCCACGATCCCTGGTATGTGATAAACAGGCCCAACACAACAGTATGAGAAACACCCCCATACCCACCATGCTTTACTGTCTCCACAGTGGACGGGGGCTGGAATTCAGTGCATCAGCTAAAAGACCAATTTAGCTCTCATCAGTCCCCAGAATGTTGCTCCATTTCTCCTTTGGCCAGTCAGTGTGTCCTGCTCAGTACATGTCTGTTTTTCAGCAATGGGACCTTGCCTGGGGAGGGGGGGGGGGCTAATAGCTGATAGCTTAGCTTCACACAGCCTCCTTCTGATCCTTACAGTCCTCACAGGTAACTCTAAGTCTCCTCTGATGTTCCTGGAGCTGATCATTGGTCGAGTCTTTTCTTCCTTCCAGTCCAACGGTAGTTGACTGTTTTCCCCACGTCGTTGAGGCTTTAGATGCCGAGACATCTGAAATCATTTTGGCTGAGCAGACTATCATTTTCTGTACTTCTTTATATGTTTTCCCCTCTCCAATCAACTTTTTAATCAAAGTCCTCTGTTCCTCAGAGAAATGGCTGGGACGAGCCATTTTGTTGAGTATTTCAGTGTGAAATGGCCTTTACCATAAATTATAACTTAAAAACAGTTAGAGTGTCCAGGTATGTATGTGAGTAGATTATTGATTAATTGTTTGCACAGTGAGGGAGTGAGTGGTCCTTCTCTTCCTTCCTTCCTCTACTGTCCTCCACTGTCCTCTACTGTTCTCCACTGTCCTCTACTGTCCTCCACTGTCCTCCACTGTCCTCTACTGTCCTCTACTGTCCTCTTTACCCTATTTACCATAATTCCCCCCCGAGTGAGGAGTTGTAGAGTCTGATGACATGAGGGACAGAGGAGTCCGTTGAGCATGCCCCCCAGCATGCATGTCATGACTGTTTTCTAGGACTACAACACTTACTAGGACATTATTAACCATGTAGAAATATCACTTCTACCAGAAAATATGATTAATGAGGTTAGTGATGTTGGACTGCTGTTACTCTGAACACAGCTGTATGTGCAAGGCCTTTGCATGTATATGTATATGTTTTCATAAATCACTTTCTATGTGTATATGTATGAAAAGAGGAGTTGGGATCTCCACTTTTGAGCAAAATAGATTTCTTTTTTGCATATCCAACTTCAGATCAAACACATTTTCTGCATCCTGGGGAATTTTCCTTCAACATTTAGCACGTTATGGTGCAAATGTATTTATTTATGTAAAATATATACAGTTTTGATCATCTTGGGGGTTGTAACCGTCATATATACGGAGGAGGTGGGTAGTGACATTGTGCTGGAATATGTTTATGTTATGAATGCCCCATCCACCAATAAGTCCTCGGCTCAGACGGCATGGTTGTCATGTGAACAGCAGGGGGGGGTTCTGCAGGCTTCCTGTTGGTGTTTCCTTGGGACGACTGCGCCATCTTGTGACCTTTCTCAAGGACTGCTGCTCTCACACCAGCAAGTCCTCAATGAAGCAGGGACATGGAACACTCTGTTGTCCTTATAGATATTTGTCTCAGGCATAGAGACACAACCTGTTGCTTCACAACACAAACATGAAACAGAGAAAGCATTTTAAAATCAACATGAAATCATCAACATCAGATCAAACATCTAGGGACATGAAGGACACACAGGACTGTAAAGACAAGACAACACCTCAACCCTTGTGTTGTCTTCCCGTCAAACATGACAAACACAATAAACATTATTGCTTTTCCCAAGATGTTTGTCACGTTTTCAATGCTGTGGGTACTTTTCTTGATGTTTTTGGATATTTTTAATGTTGA
Source organism: Etheostoma spectabile (assembly GCF_008692095.1). Taxonomy (NCBI): domain Eukaryota; kingdom Metazoa; phylum Chordata; class Actinopteri; order Perciformes; family Percidae; genus Etheostoma; species Etheostoma spectabile. Next base: position 43,635 of record NW_022603281.1, read on the forward strand.
CATTTGCAGCGCTTATTTCAACGGCCCATTTTTTGTGACATAAAAAGACAAATTAACTGAAAATGGGTCAATTTGTCCCAAGGACAACATGAGGGTTAAATAGTGACTATAATAATCAAAGTGCAATGTGTAAAAGGTGCTGCTGTATGTTTTGCACTTAGCAGATTTACTGTTGGTGTTCAGCCGCTGGATGTTGGAATAAAGATAATCTGTGTTTGACATCTCAAAGACTCTCGTCCCTGATGGCAGACGTTCATATCCAGGGAAGAGAGGGTGTCGAGATTCTGGAGTGAGGATTCCCGGAAGAAGAAAAACCATGACATATATACATCGCCACTCATAACAAAGACCAAAGCACCATGGGGGGATAGAGTTCCAGACCAGCTGGGAGAAAAAGAAATCAAGATAAATAAATAGACAAGTCTCTCTTGTAGTTTCTCTCTCCCCTGTCGTGTCTTCTTTAACTTCCCTCCTTGTGTTTTCCCACCTCGAGTTTATGTGTAGGCCTCATAAAATATATATTACTGAGATGCTATCTGACATGAAATATGGCACACCCAGTTTTTCTAAAGCTCACTTCTCTTTTCAGGCTGCCATACTGCTACAGACTAATCTCAACAACATTCTTCTCTATTCGTTGAGACTACTTAGTCTTCCAGGTAAGATGACTGTTTATTCTCACATGGACCTTTCACAGCAGACACTTTGACTTGTCATAGTAGGAAAGCACAGCTGACATTAATCACCTTGACAATGGCTCAGTTCCATTAAATGTCTCAATGATCTGTTTCACTGAGTCAGCGCTCTCAACACCAGGGCCTCTCCTAATTGGAACGCAGCCATCGTTAATGGGTTTGAACACCTGTGCTTTCCCTACTCTACGTCAACATGTCTGGGAGAAATGGGTCTGTTGCAACAAGGGTGGCAGGAGTTGGACGATGGGCCCAGGTGTAGACGAAGATCAGGAGGCCACATGTTTAACAGGTTTGTGAGGCATTGGTTGAAGAAGGTGAGAGTGGGACACAGAGTGTTTGGGACTGTTCTTGTGATTAAGAAGACTCTGGATTTCATTTTCAAGATGTCCACGTTTGGAAACAGGCTAACGTTCTCTCAAAATATCTGTTAAAATACAAATATAAATAAATATGTATATCTATTTATATTTAAAGTTACTGTAATGGTGTAAAACTATTGTGTGACTTCTTACCTTTCTAAGAGTATCTAGTTTTAACTCTTTACTTTAGCTTTTACTGTACAAGAGCGGGCTAAAGTCCGCTATCGTCGGTAAATCAGCCGTGCGGGACCCACCCGGACACCGCTACAGACCGTTAGTTAAAGAGAGTCCCATCAACGCTGTCAAAACTACCGGATCTTACTCCTGTCCTTCCCAATACCGTGCTTCAATAACTCTGAATTATGCAATAAGAGCTGCTTAATGTCCAGTTCAGTAAAATTAGAAACTTTTAGGAGCAAAGATCATCGCCCGGGCGTCTTATGTCTATCCCTCATCTCATACACCAATGAGACATCTAAATGTCCGTGTCCACATAGGAACATTCATACGTAGATTGTTAGATGGGTACAGATCAATTCTGATAACATTTTGGTGATGATCGGAAATGTAAAGTACCGCGAAAAGACCGGAAAGTGCGTCACAGGGACGCTAGTCAAGACCAGAACTGAACGGATTTCACTACATTGGCTGTGTATTGTCTGATTCAGGCCGACGTGGTAAAACCAAAACCTTGACTTGTATCTAACTTAAAGACAGGAGTCGGGGGCAGTAGCTCAGTCCGTGGGGAGTTGGGTTGGGAACCGGAGGGTCACATGGGGACTGGTTCAGGTCCCCATGTGGACCAAAAAATTGTGTACGCAGAGTGTAAATTGTAATTTCCCCACAGCGGATTAATCAACAAATTAAATTAATTAAAGAAGCTCTGGCTGTCTAATACAAACCTGGTCTGGACTCTAAGACCGGGAAGAGCCAACGAAGTGTAACCATGTAAATGTCTCACCTTACTGTGCTGGGTTAACTTCATTTAATTTTGGATGTGGCGTTTTTTGCTGGGGGGGGCACATGTTCCACCAGAACAAGGTCCTTCCTGAGAGATTTAGCAGAGACACCCGACACCGTTGTGATTGGTTTAAAGAGATGCCAACAACCAGAGCATTTTTCCACTATCCCAGAATGCATCTGTGGTGCAGCCAGAAGGCACATTCATTTTAAGTTTGAATAAAAAGGCTACAAAATGTTAATAGTCTTGAAAGAACTAGAAACACCCAAGGAACCGGGACTACTGTAGACCCATAAGACAGGATGGAAAGAGCAGGTCTAGACCGGACTCTGGGATGTTATTTATCTCCCAGGTCTTTCATAAAGAGCAGGTCTAGACCGGACTATGGGATGTTATTTATCTCCCAGGTCTTCCATAAAGAGCAGGTCTAGACCGGACTCTGGGATGTTATTTATCTCCCAGGTCTTTCCATAAAGAGCAGGTCTAGACCGGACTCTGGGATGTTATTTATCTCCCAGGTCTTTCATAAAGAGCAGGTCTAGACAGGACTCTGGGATGTTATTTATCTCCCAGGTCTTCATAAATTGCAGGTCTAGACCGGACTCTGGGATGTATTTATCTCCCAGGTCTTTCATAAAGAGCAGGTCTAGACCGGACTCTGGGATGTTATTTATCTCCCAGGTCTTTCATAAAGAGCAGGTCTAGACCAGGACTCTGGGATGTTATTTATCTCCCAGGTCTTTCCATAAAGAGCAGGTCTAGACCAGGACTCTGATGTTATTTATCTCCCAGGTCTTTCATAAAGAGCAGGTCTAGACCGGACTCTGGGATGTTATTTATATCCAAGGTCTTCCCATAAAGGGCAGGTCTAGACCGGACTCTGGGATGTTATTTATCTCCCAGGTCTTTCCTTAAGAGCAGGTCTAGACCGGACTCTGGGATGTTATTTATCTCCCAGGTCTCTCCATAAAGAGCAGGTCTAGACCAGGACTCTGGGATGTTATTTATCTCCCAGGTCTTTCCATAAAGAGCAGGTCTAGACCAGGACTCTGGGATGTTATTTATCTCCCAGGTCTCTCCATAAAGAGCAGGTCTAGACCAGGACTCTGGGATGTTATTTATCTCCCAGGTCTTCCATAAAGAGCAGGTCTAGACCAGACTCTGGGATGTTATTTATCTCCCAGGTCTCTCCATAAAGAGCAGGTCTAGACCAGGACTCTGGGATGTTATTTATCTCCCAGGTCTTCCATAAAGAGCAGGTCTAGACCGGACTCTGGGATGTTATTTATCTCCCAGGTCTTTCCATAAAGAGCAGGTCTAGACCAGGACTCTGGGATGTTATTTATCTCCCAGGTCTTTCCATAAAGAGCATGTCTAGACCGGACTCTGGGATGTTATTTACAGAAACCCAATAAAAATGATAAAAGCATGGCTTTAACAGCATGAGGTAAAGGTTTTGTAGTTTTCTGTAGGACACACCTCTGAGATGCTGACAGGACTCTCCTGTGGGGGGTGTACTGGGGACCTGTTGTTTTGTTTTTTGATGGGACACCAGCGCCATCTTGTGGCTTTTCTCAGAAACTGATACACAAATCAACAGGCCCTGAATGACGAAGGTAGTCTCTGTTGAATTACATGAATGAAATGTTCATTGAAAATGCCAGAATATGCAAGATGGCTGGTAAGTAATTTATTTTTAAGAAAACATAAAATTCAAATAACTTTATTTATCCCCCGGGGGCAAAAGCTCAAACTTATTGTCCAACACACTACAGTGTGAATCAGAACCAGAATCAGAACCAGAATCAGAACCAGAATCAGAACCAGAATCAGAACCAGAATCAGAACCAGCTTTATCTGCAGGTATGAGGACACATACGAGGAATTCTTGTTTGGAGCATCGTTGCTTACACTGTGCTTACACATACACAACTACCAAAACAAATATATACACACTAATATAGACACTCTAATATAGACACTCTAATATAGACACACCAATATACACACTAATATATACACAATATATACATACTAATATATACACAATATACACATACTAATATATACACACCAATATATACACAATATATACACACCAATATAACAAACTAATATATACACAATATATACATACTAATATATACTACTAATATACATACTAATATATACACACTCTAACAGAACAATATAGAGGCATGAGTAAACAAAGAGTTCAATAGAAATTATTTAAATATGGAGCATAGTGTAAGGATACTGGGATAAATAGTATTATGTTATTATATTACAATATGAACAGTATGAACATATGAATAGATGTGAAATAGAAAATGAGAATGATGAATAAATAACAAATAAATGGAATAGTAGTGGAACCAATGAACAGGTGTTGTAAAGACAGTGTTACTGGGTTATGGACCAGAACTGAACCTGACTCTGTGGGTCAGTAGTCAGCTGTTCATCAGAGAGATGGCCTGTGGGTAGAAACTGTTCCTGAGTCTGTTGGTTTTGGCGTACAGGGCTCTGTAGCGCCCCCCAGATGGCAGAAGCTGGACCAGGTTGTGTCCGGGGTGAGATGGGTCTGCAGTGATGGTGCCTGCCCGGTTCCTGACTCTGGATGTGTATAAGTCCTGGACGGAGGGCAGGTTGGCACCGATGATCCTTTCTGCAGTCCTAACTGTCCGTTGTAGTCTGCTCCAAGAAGAAAGAATAAAGAGAGAGAGTAAGTGAGGGACAGAGAGAGAAGGGACATAAATGAATCAAGACCACCATGTTCCAGTCCTGGGATCACCCCGGTGCCGCCAGATGTCCTTCTTTTCAGCTGGATGTCCATTCCTATCCTCTGTCTTTGTGTTGGCGTTCTAACATTTGTCCCCGTCCTCTGTCTCTGTGATGGCGTACTGTGTGTGGTGTGTGTGTGTGTGTGTGTGTGTGTGTGTATGTATGTATATATACTATATATGTGTATGTATGTATGTATGTATGTATGTATGTATGTATATTATTTATAAGGTATTTATTGAGATGTTCCGATACAGACATTATAATTGCATTTTGTGTCTGTTAAGAGCCACAGAGACTCTAAAACTGGCCCCGACCACGTGGTTGTGGCTCAGTGGAAGCTCCTGGACGTAGCTGCAGCTCCTCCGTGTTCACCGCACCGATTCTGCTCGTTTATTCTTCTTTTGACTCTATCTGCATTTTTATAGCGATCAAGATTAACTTAAAAATTGGCCAGAATTCACCTTTTTAAGCGATACATGGCTTGACAAATCTGAATTTAAGACTAAGTTGATATTATGATTAATGTCTTGCATTTCATACATAATGTTGTTAAAAAGTCTTAAATTTGACTGGTGGAAGCCTGTAGAGACGCAGGAACAGAGCACACCTGTGAGCTGCGTTTCACTTCGTCGTCCAGTTCAGGGCAAACTGATATTTAATTACTATTTCTCTAAGAAATAAATTGAATGTTGTGTTTTTGACCTGTGTACTGACGTTAGCAACGTTCCACACATTGTTGGTTATGAAGAATCTACTGTATATGTTTATGCGTGTAAGTATTTTTTATTTGGCAGGTATTTAATTTACTAGAATAGCCCAACATGGTTTGTTTTGTCCTTTCACAATTTCTCAATAGTTTTTTAAATAAGGCTGCGTCCCAAATTTAATATGTCTTAACCCACCGACCGAATTGCCTCCTTAGTATGAACTATGAAAAAAAAAGCCTGGTTATTAAATATTATTAGCATAGGTGAGCCTGTTGGCACGCAGCATGCTTTTACCCGGACTTAATAATGTCTGTGATTGGCCGTCTAATGTTACACATCGTAGAGACACTCAGGAAAACTTTACATTACACACAGAACGGCTCACACAGTCAGAGATGGAACATATATAAAACATTATGTTGTAAATTATTTTTGTTAAAGGTTTTGTGGAATTGTATCATAACTGTTATCCAAGTTGTTGAATTGGTATCGATACCCAGCCCCGAAGTATTTACGATATCTCAATGGTCCCTATTTTAACGATCTAAGCGCAGGTGCGTTTAGGGCGTGTTCAAATCCACTTTTGGTCGTTTAACGCTGGAAAAAAAGGGTCTGTGCGCTGGGCACATGGTCCTCACGGGGTCTTCTTAGTGTCTTTATTAATCAGAGGTGTGTTCTGGGCGTAACATCCACTCAACCAATCCGAGGTCATCTCCCGTTCCCTTTAACAGCCAGGCACATTTGGACCTCGGAGCATTGCTGTTATGATGGAGGATTTGCACCCTCGTATTTTTATGTAATCTTCTGCGTGTGTGTGTGTGTGTGTGTAACAAGCATAGTGTGTGTGCACTGTGCATGAGCCTAGTCCCAGTTTACTAGGTATCTGTTAAAATAACGATGAAATGCTGCGTGAGTGACTTTAGAGGTTTTTGTTGGTCAGTGGCGCGATCACTTTCTGCTGCCTCAAGATAGCGATACTCCCAGAATGCACCTGAACGAGTACCCTGCAAGCCCATGGGTGCACAGATGCACGCTGGTGAATTTTGCTATTTAAACTACGTGGGCGCTGGATGGTCTAAAAATATCAAAGATGGTTTCCTTGGATAAGGCCCAATCTGTATTGATAAGAATTACATTAAGATTGAATCCGCCCATAAGAATAAGAATATTGAGACGTAGTGTCCATTGGTCAGGTGTCTGAGGGAGTGACCAGGATTAGAAATCAAACAATCTAATATTTTTCCTTCACCTTGAGTTTATTCCTCTTTAAAAATGAGGTTCATCATATATCAGCCAGTACCAGTAAAACAGTAAAATCACAATCTGGACCCATGGGGAGGAGAAGCAGGTTTAAATAAGTTTTTAAATGAAAACATCTTACATGTCTACCTGAAACAATGTTCAATGTTGTTAAATGTGAGACAGCATTATTGTTATATATTTTTTGAGTTATGACGAGACGGGTATGGCTGCAGCCTGGAGCGTCCCATGTCATCTGTCCCGTCTCCTGCGGTCTCGTCTCATACAGAGGTGTGTCCAACGGTAAATCCAGAGGGTCAAAATTACGATATCACAAATAATTTTCCAGATGGAGTCACGGGTAAATTCGTGACCACATTTGTTGCAATCAATTGAAAAACATTAAAAAACTGTTAAAGTAACAATTTTGCCATAGCCTACATGTAGTTTGTTCATTTCTGAATGTCATGCTTGTGTTGTTACTTCTGATGAAACCTGCATCAGCGACGCAGCCGATTCTGCGACTAACGGCAGGATCTCCTGAGGAGGGATAACAATCCACGGTCTGCACACACAACAAGACTACAAAAATAAACCTGTTACACGCTTTCCAAGACTTTTTAATTGTATATTCTACATTGTTTTCACACTTCACTGGGACATTGCTGCAAATACAACCGCTCATCAGCATGGCGAAAGTGACTGTCGGCCTCGGCTGTCGGCTCTCTGGGACCCGGGGCAGAATGCTGTCAGGTCTCTGGGACCCTGGGCAGAATGCTGTCAGGTCTCTGGGACCCGGGGCAGAATGCTGTCAGGTCTCTGGGACCCTGGGCAGAATGCTGTCAGGTCTCTGGGACCCGGGGCAGAATGCTGTCAGGTCTCTGGGACCCGGGGCAGAATGCTGTCAGGTCTCTGGGACCAGGGGCAGAATGCTGTCGGGTCTCTGGGACCCAGGGAAGAACGCGGTCGGGTCTCTGGGACCAGGGGCAGAATGCTGTCGGGTCTCTGGGACCCAGGGAAGAACGCGGTCGGGTCTCTGGGACCAGGGGCAGAATGCTGTCGGGTCTCTGGGACCCGGGGAAGAACGCTGTCGGGTCTCTGGGACCCGGGGAAGAACGCGGTCGGGTCTCTGGGACCAGGGGCAGAATGCTGTCAGGTCTCTGGGACCCGGGGCAGAATGCTGTCAGGTCTCTGGGACCCGGGGCAGAATGCGGTTGTAGTTTTCTACTACCGCGGCCTCGGCCTTCAGGTCTCTGGGACCAGTCCTGCATTCGACTGCGTATCTCTGCCGCCACGGTCTTGGGCCAGGATGCGATTGAATTTTTCTTCCACCTCCGCCAGCAGTTCTATTGAATTTTGTGTTGTATTGTATGAAAGGGGGATTTTTTTTAAAAAACAAAACCAAATACTTGAACTCTGTCGGGAGAGAAATTCCTTCTAGGAGCTTTTTCTTTTAATTTTATAGTTTAAGTTTGTGTGTGTCTCCCTCTGGTGGACGTTGTGGAGTATTGTGTTGTCTTTGCTCCAAAGGTTTTTGTACAGAGTTTTGGTGTTTCCTGTCACTGTGGGCTGCAGAGCACAGTAGTACACAGCAGAGTCAGACAGCTTAGCTGAGGAGATCTTCAGAGGAACTGTCTTATCCTTGACTGTAGAATAAATTCTTCCTTTGGGAATATCTTCAGCATCTTTTGCTCCAGAGTAGACACTTAGCATAAACTTTGGAGAGCTATTTTCTTCTTGTTTGTACCAGAACAAATAAGAATAGGAGGCAGTGGTCTCAAATGTACAGCCAAGAGTAAGTGTCTCTCCTTCAGTAGTAATGACATCTCCTGGTGGCTGGATCACTCTGTCTTCTCCTTTACACTCTGGGGAAGAAGAGAACATGCAGAGGAAGAGATGAATCAATAAAGATGATTGATTTAAAGCAGAACAGTAGAGTAAATAATCTGGACTATTTTCTGCAGTTTATATAAATCTTTAGAAAACAATAAAACCATGTTGTTCTTTGTATCTTACCAAAGAAAAGAGCAGCAAGAATAATCCCCAGCCAATGTTCCATCTCTACAACAAGGTTTAAATCAACAGGAGAAACTAGCTGATGTTCAACATCCAGTCTGAGAATTGTTCTCTTCACAGCTCCACTTCTTATTGACTGAATGGTTGAACACAGTGCACAAGTAGTGCACCTCCTACTTGATAATGTAGCCCTCTAGTGGAGCTACAAGGTTCACTACAACAGGGTAGAAAAAAGGCTTCCAGCAGCTTGGCAGTGTGTCAGCTTGTGTTTTTGTACAGAGACTGTGGGTTTGCTGTCACTGTGGGCCTCACAGCACAGTAGTACACAGCAGAGTCTGGCACTGCAGCAGAGGAGATCTGGAGATCCACACCATGCTTTTCTTCAGACAGTTTAGTAGAGAACCTTGTGTCCAATGTCAGAGATTCTGCTTTTTTTGTAATGTTCATCCCTGAGATGAAGATAAGGAACTCTGGTGATTTTCCTGGATATTGTTGATACCAGTAAAACTCATCACTACCAGCAGCTTGTCTGGAGTATCTGTAGGACAGAGTAACAGAGCTGTCTTCTAAACTGTTCTCTTCTTTCTCTACTGGAGTGAGTTCTTCACAGCTGACTCCTAAAGGAAGAGATAACTTTGTTATTAGATGTAAAGGTTGGACAACTTTCATTTTTACGAAAGTTTCAAGAAATTATTCAGTTTTGAAACATTGCAATCAAACCTAAAAAATGCAGAATATAACTTGCCTGTTATAATTGAAATGAAAAGTAGAAAAAGCACAAAATGATCCAATGACGGCATGCTGGATAAAGTAGTCTGGTGTGTGTATTGATCTCTGTTGAATCTAGAAGTTCCTCTCTCTTCTATAGTTCAGTAACAGCTCAGCTCCTCCCTGAGTCTCTCCGTCTCCTCGTAGCTCTGTAGTTTCTCTTCTCTCAGTTACACTTCTAAGGTAAAGTGATTCTAGACTACATCATATTGAAGTGTAACAGAGTGTGTCTCCCTCTGGTGGACGTTGTGGAGTATTGTGTTGTCTTTGCTCCAAAGGTTTTTGTACAGAGTTTTGGTGTTTCCTGTCACTGTGGCCTCAGAGCACAGTAGTACACAGCAGAGTCAGACAGCTGAAGCTTCTGGATCTCCAGAGGAACTGATGTCTTGTTGATTGTAGCATTTAATCTGTCTTTCTCTTTAGAATTATCAGCTTCTACAGAGAAACGTTGCAGCAGCATCTTTGGGAAATCATTTTCTTCTTGTTTGTACCAGAACAAATTGGGACTTGCTCTGCTGGTCTCAAATGTACAGCCAAGAGTAAGTGTCTCTCCTTCAGTAGTAATGACATCTCCTGGTGGCTGGATCACTCTGTCTTCTCCTTTACACTCTGGGGAAGAAGAGAACATGCAGAGGAAGAGATGAATCATAAATATGATTGATTAAAGGAGAACAGCATGTTCAAAGAGTAAATCTGATTTCCTGTACTGCTGTTTTATTTCAGAGAAAATCATATAACGTGCTATTTATCATGTACGATATACCATCAGAAATGATCTGTTTTTGCTTTTTTCTGCATTAAAACACTCTTTGTATCTTACCAAAGAAAGAGCAGCAAGAATAATCCCCAGCCAATGTTCCATCTCTACAACAAGGTTAAATCAACAGGAGAAACTAGCTGATGTTCAACATCCAGTCTGAGAATTGTTCTCTTCACAGCTCCACTTCTTATTGACTGAATGGTTGAACACAGTGCACAAGTAGTGCACCTCCTACTTGATAATGTCGCCCTCTAGTGGAGCTACAAGGTTCACTACAACAGGGTAGAAAAAAGGCTTCCAGCAGCTTGGCAGTGTGTCAGCTTGTGTTTTTGTACAGAGACTGTGGGTTTGCTGTCACTGTGGGCCTCACAGCACAGTAGTACACAGCAGAGTCTGGCCCTGCAGCAGAGGAGATCTGGAGATCCATTTTGGTTTTATCCTCACTCACTGAAACAGACAGTCCAGGGATTGGACTTTTCATTATTCCTCCTGTTCCCAAATGAGAGATGATGAACTCTGGAGGTTTTCCTGGATATTGTCGATACCAGTAAAACTCATCACCACTGTTTGCTTGTCTGGAGTATCTGTAGGACAGAGTAACAGAGCTGTCTTCTAAACTGTTCTCTTCTTTCTTTACTTGAGTGAGTTCTTCACAGCTGACTCCTAAAGGAAGAGAGAACTCTGTTATTTCTTATTGTATAATCATTAATCAGTACTCCATAAATAATCCACATGAAGATGTTATTGGGATTACATTTTTCAAGATGCATAATCTAACATACCTGTGAGGATGGAGAGAAACATCAGAGAAAACCCCCAATGCTGCAGTGGCAGCATGTTGAATAAAGGTAATGTTGATGGTGTGTGTATTGATCTCTGTTGAATCTAGAAGTTCCTCTCTCTTCTATAGTTCAGTAACAGCTCAGCTCCTCCCTGAGTCTCTCCGTCTCCTCGTAGCTCTGTAGTTTCTCTTCTCTCAGTTACACTTCTAAGGTAAAGTGATTCTAGACTACATCATATTGAAGTGTAACAGAGTGTGTCTCCCTCTGGTGGACGTTGTGGAGTATTGTGTTGTCTTTGCTCCAAAGGTTTTTGTACAGAGTTTTGGTGTTTCCTGTCACTGTGGGCCTCAGAGCACAGTAGTACACAGCAGAGTCTGTGACTTCAGCTGAGATGATCTCCAGATCAACACGTTTCCTTGTCTTGTTAATGTGAGCTGAGAAATCAGAACCAGTTGGATGAATTGATCCTCCCTCTGTGATGGAGAGCAGGAACTCTGGTCTGGTTCTCTGGTATTGTCGGTACCACTGGATATTGTAGATAGCTCCCTCATATGTACAGGTCAGGTTGATGTTTCTGCCCTCTGCAACATGGTCTTCACTACTTTCTGGCTTTATGCTGTTCATGGAACCCAGGGCTGCAAAATGAGTATTATTCACGTCAGTTATCATTCCCTTCCACAGATGAACCTCTAGTTGTGAAATATGTGGTTAATACAGCAGCTTAGATGAGACTGTGATCTCTGTTCTAACACTCACCTATAAAGGGAGAGAAGAGTAAAAAGAGGTAAAGCAACATGTCTTTGGAGTTGTTAAAGCCAAACAGACAGCAGATGAGCAATGTTCCTCCACTGCAGTAGAATGAACAACTAAACAGCCTCTCTGATGTGCAGCCCTTCTTCTCAACATCCAGCTGATTGGGCTTTTACTTCCTCAGACATTTCTGCTCTGGAGACACAAATCATCTCATTGGTTGAGTTAAAGGTCAGTGGGCGGAGCCAAAGGATATAATATTAGTTGATCTTTTTGATGTTGGTTGTGTTGCTGTGTGATTCTCTTAAACGTTTGAGCATCTGTTTTGTCTCTTGAATGCTCTTTATCAGTGTGTAGCTGATTGTAAATACATCCATCTCCACTGAGCCATGCAGAAGTCTGATTGGTTATCATGGAAGTAAAGGCTAAATGTTCTTTATGATCGTGACTTTGTGTCTGTTGCTTTTGGGCGCGGGGGGGTGGTCTTTAGTCTTGTTGCCCAGGGCACATGAAACTGTTATTCCGGTCCTGCTTGGTGTGATAATGTAATGTTAGTATTGCAGTGTTTCTTCTAGATTTATCAGCTAATGTCAGCTACCTACCGTTACCTTGGTAACCATCCAGACGGTACCGTACCTGAAACCGGTGATTTAACGGCACCGCTCTCTTTACACAGTTTAACAACAAACCGCTGAGTGAACATCACTAACTTCATAGCTAGTAGCCCACTGTTATGTTGAGGATGGCCTCATATAATATTTACACTGCTCTATTCCAGCAGATACATGTATATGTCTTGGCAATGAAATACATTTTTTTAATGGATTTAGGCTTTTTTCCAGGGTCAGAGTCTTCTGGGTTAAAATGGAACTTCAGGTTATTTTTCTGTGTCTCAGAGTTGAAACTTTTATATACAAGAATGTGTTCCATAACAAAGGCCTGTCAAATATTTCTCTTTAAAGGTTAGATAGCAACCAAAGTCTACTCAGACAGTGATACATTTTGAAAATAAAACTTGTTTTGTTTAAATAACTTGTCCTTCTGCGATTAGAAAACACAATTTGAGCCGTTTACAGCATTATGTCTTTTAATGTGACAATAAAACTCAATAATAATTTTGACTACTAATTAGTTTGTAATTTACAGTGGTGTAAGGTGCTGGAAAAAGCTTTAAAATGGACCTGGAAAGTGCCTAAATTTGACGTTGGAAAAGGTGTACGGACCCTGTCCTAAGTTGGTAGATCCTCTAGCTTTTAAAGAATCAGAATCAGAATCAGAATCAGCTTTATTCGCCAGGTATGAGGACACATACGAGGATTGTACTGATTTTGTGTCGTCACTATGATGTTAAGAAATATAAACTACCAGTGATTTCATATCTGTGTTCAGGTTTTTGTACAGCCTCTTCTACACTTTGTATCACTGTTTGTAGAGCACAGTAGTAGAGACCTGTGTCTGCCAGGGTTAGGGTCTTTATGGTCAGTTCAGTTGATTTCACTGATGTTTTGGATTCGTATTTTTTATCTGGGATATATTCACTACTACTTGCTCCTTTCTAGAGTATGAACTGAGGTGCCTGAAGGTCTGAATGATGTCTGTACCAGTGGAGTACAGGACTATTATACGTTGTCTCATAGTCAAATATTTCAACCATTGACCATAGAATTAATGGAATGATTTTCCGGTTCAACAAATTGATTGAAATGCAGAAGTGCACTAAAGCTGCATCTACCTGAATTCCTTCAGGGGTAGACTCCTTAAACCTGCTTTATATCTGAATACCAGGAGGTGTGACACATGCGGTTGCTTACGGTGGTCGTGTTATGGAACAGCACTGGAGGTTGGACCCAAATGGAGATAGAGCAGGCAACGTACGTTAAGCTTGATACTTTATTAAACAAAGAACACAGTACAACCCAATAAGAAGAGTCCTGAAAGCAGCAGGCCAACTGACCCGAGGGTCGAAACAAAAACAAGTAAGAACAACCGTCAAGGAGAGCGGCAAGGCTCAGGAGGAGGAAAGAAAAGTCCATGGGGGCGTGGAACGGACTCTGGAGGTCGAGCAGAACTGTGAAGGCAGAATCCTTCTGGCGACCTATAACAACGGCGGAATCCCACCGGCAGCCACACAGGACGGCTAGGTTTCTGACGCGCCCGGTGGAGAGGGCAAAGCCTCTTGGACTCATATTTGTGAAGGCAAATCCCCTCAGGAGGTCGTCTGCAAAGGCTGACACTTTCCGGAAGCCGGGGTGGCTGGCGAGGGCAGAACCCCTCTGAGGGCCAAGCAGGCGACAGCTCAGCTGGGCTCGAGACAGGCAAAGGGTCCGCCAAGCCCGGGTCAGCCAACAAGGTGAAACGAAGAGAAGTCGGTGGGTCCACCCATCAGGCAACAGGGTCAGAAGTCGGTCGGACCACTGACAAAACACTGGGAGCAGGAGTTGGCTAGACCAGGAGAAGGAGCAACACGTTGCTGAAATATATTTTCCCGTGCTGTCATAGACTCTCTAGGGGCTTCTTTTTTGACTTTATGCCTCCATGTCCCACTGACTGCCTGCCAGCTTCTCCTGACTATACGGTATTCTCCACTATGCGACAATATGTTGCGTGGTTATGACACAATCGTTAGCCTATTTTTATAAAAATGTCGTCTATGGAGCCATAACATGAGATACAAGGTAATGGAGCCTTTTATACATTGTTTTTTCTTTAGATAAAAAAATGGACAAATAGAGTCTTTAGAAGCTTCAGATGTGAAGTCATTTGCTGTCAAATTGACGCCAAAGTGAATGGGAGTCAATGGGATGCTATCGGGAGGTGATGGCTTGTCAGCATTAGAATTTCTCCCTAGGAGCTACGCTTTCTGGATGCTCGCTTACCCCCGTGGTGTTACTCCTCTTATATGTGATTTATCTGTGGACATGTATTTACATTTAGCTAGCTAAGCTAACTTTGTTAGCAGCAGCTGCAGGTGGGTGTGTACAGTGTTCACAGCTTCAGTCGGTCTCCTTCCTCGCTCCTCCCCAGCTCCACCCTCTCTCCTAAAAACAGTCACAACTGTTTTTAATGCAACCAAGATGGCAGCGCCCATAACGGCAAACTAGTCGACTCAGAGCAGCTCTGCTCAAACTAATGGATGACATCACACACGCTCTGTCACACTAGCAGCTGGAACCACAGGGACTCTGATAAAACTGGAATAATCAGAATCCATCTGATATCAAGCTGTGGTTTGAATACCACTTCCCTCCTCTTTGAAGAGTAGTCCCATATCTGTGTTCAGGTTTTTGTACAGCCTCTTCTACACTTTGTATCACTGTGTTTCTAGAGCACAGTAGTAGAGACCTGTGTCTGCCAGGGTTAGGGTCTTTATGGTCAGTTCAGTTGATTCCACTGATGTTTTGGATTCATATTTCTGTTCATCTGGGATATATTTAATACTGCTAGAGTCTCTTGCTCCTTTACAGAGAATAAACTGAGGTGCTTGGAGGTCTGAATGATGTCTGTACCAGTGAAGGTAGACATTGTTGTAATCAGTCTCATAGTCACATCTGAGTGAGACAGGTTCTCCTTCTCTTTTACTGACTTCATCTTCTACAGGAGAGATTTTGTCTCCAGCTATTAATCCTGAAAAAGTAGAGAAAATGAAGCCATTAGACTAACATTGTTCATGAGGCTGAGAGGAGAAGACAGAGGAAAATGTCAACTGTACATTGTTACTCTGGACAGGAACAGCTCAACTGTTGAGAGATTTCTGCTCTGAACTGCAGTTTATATAAATCTTTAGAAAATAATAAAACCATGTTGTTCTTTGTATCTTACCAAAGAAAAGAGCAGCAAGAATAATCCCCAGCCAATGTTCCATCTCTACAACAAGGTTTAAATCAACAGGAGAAACTAGCTGATGTTCAACATCCAGTCTGAGAATTGTTCTCTTCACAGCTCCACTTCTTATTGACTGAATGGTTGAACACAGTGCACAAGTAGTGCACCTCCTACTTGATAATGTCGCCCTCTAGTGGAGCTACAAGGTTCACTACAACAGGGTAGAAAAAAGGCTTCCAGCAGCTTGGCAGTGTGTCAGCTTGTGTTTTTGTACAGAGACTGTGGGTTTGCTGTCACTGTGGGCCTCACAGCACAGTAGTACACAGCAGAGTCTGGCACTGCAGCAGAGGAGATCTGGAGATCCACACCATGCTTTTCTTCAGACAGTTTAGTAGAGAACCTTGTGTCTGATTGTAGAGACTCTCCTGGTCTCGTATAAAGCCCTGAAAGGTACAGGAGGAACTCTGGTGGTTTTCCTGGATATTGTCGATACCAGAAGAATCGATAACCACCAGCTGATTGTCTGGAGTATCTGTAGGACAGAGTAACAGAGCTGTCTTCTAAACTGTTCTCTTCTTTTTCTACTGGAGTGAGTTCTTCACAGCTGACTCCTAAAGGAAGAGATAACAAGTTGAACAAATTTCATTTTTATAAATGTTTCGAGAAAAGATTCAGTTATAAAACATTGCAATCAAACCTAGAAAATGCAGAATATAACTTGCCTGTTATAATTGAAATGAAAAGTAGAAAAAGCACAAAATGATCCAATGACTGCATGCTGGATAAAGTAGTCTGGTGTGTGTATTGATCTCTGTTGAATCTAGAAGTTCCTCTCTCTTCTATAGTTCAGTAACAGCTCAGCTCCTCCCTGAGTCTCTCCGTCTCCTCGTAGCTCTGTAGTTTCTCTTCTCTCAGTTACACTTCTAAGGTAAAGTGATTCTAGACTACATCATGTTGAAGGTTAACAGAGTGTGTCTCCCTCTGGTGGACGTTGTGGAGTATTGTGTTGTCTTTGCTCCAAAGGTTTTTGTACAGAGTTTTGGTGTTTCCTGTCACTGTGGGCCTCAGAGCACAGTAGTACACAGCAGAGTCAGACAGCTTAGCTGAGGAGATCTTCAGATCAACTTGATTTCTCTCCTCATTCAGTATAGCAGTCAGTCGAGGGTGAGGAGGTTTAGCTTCCACTACTGAAGGTGGTTTTGTATCAGTGATCAGGAGAAGGAACTGAGGAGCTGATCCAGGATCCTGTCGATACCACTGGAGATTTTGAGCTTTAACTGAATAGGTACAGGACAGAGTAGCACTACGGCCCTCTGATGAAAACACTTCAGCACTGCTGGCAGTAATCTCATCTTCCATCGTGTTACCTAGTGAGGAAAACAACATGTTAGATTTACACCGCTGCTCCAAAGTCTCATATCCAACATTTGGAAAACATCACTCTGACATTTTTAAGTTCAGCAAATGATGCTGTTAACAATGTATTAATCAGTTATTAGTGATAAAGTGATGACATCTAGATTGATGTTTTAGAAATGTGTAACTTTGAACTCCATCTAAAATCTGAACTGGATCTGTAAAACCTTGAAAATGTCTTTATATTTCAGGATTTATAATCCAAACCATCCGTACCTATGAGAGAGAAGCAGAACAGAACTGCAGTGAGTTTTTCCATGTCTGCAGAGGTGAAATGCTGTTTTTGAAGGTTCAGGATGAATAAGTGTTGTGAGTTGTTGGTCTGATGTTCACAGCTGGAATCAAACAGTTGTCTGTCATGAAGCCACCTCTGCAGTCAGGAGGAGGAGACTCAGATGTTGAATTACTGTCATTTCTCCAAGTCTTCATCACAACTGGGTTTCATTGGTGAAAAGAATCCTGACTGGCTCATAAAATACTCTGAAGGTTAACAGAGTGTGTCTCCCTCTGGTGGACGTTGTTGAGTATTGTGTTGTCTTTGCTCCAAAGGTTTTTGTACAGAGTTTTGGTGTTTCCTGTCACTGTGGGCTGCAGAGCACAGTAGTACACAGCAGAGTCAGACAGCTTAGCTGAGGAGATCTTCAGATCCATTTTGGTTTTATCCTCACTCACTGAAGAAGACAGTCCAGGGATTGGACTTGTCAGCATTCCTCCTGTTCCTAAATGAGAGATGATGAACTCTGGAGGTTTTCCTGGATATTGTCGATACCTGTAAAACTGATCACTACCAGCAGCTTGTCTGGAGTATCTGTAGGACAGAGTAACAGAGCTGTCTTCTAAACTGTTCTCTTCTTTCTCTACTGGAGTGAGTTCTTCACAGCTGACTCCTAAAGGAAGAGATAACTCTGTTATTTCATGTTGTAGAAGATATAATGAATGATTCACACTCAGCTGGTTTTGGAATTAAAGTTCTGCATGAACCTTTTCCAGCTTCATAATGTAACATACCTGTGAGGATGGAGAGAAACATCAGAGAAAACCCCCAATGCTGCAGTGGCAGCATGTTGAATAAAGGTAATGTTGATGGTGTGTGTATTGATCTCTGTTGAATCTAGAAGTTCCTCTCTCTTCTATAGTTCAGTAACAGCTCAGCTCCTCCCTGAGTCTGTGGAAGTTTCTGTTCAGCGAGGGAGGAATTTGTTGTGAAGAAGAGACCTTGTTGAAACAAAAATAAAGACAGGCTAGAGACTGGATTAAAAGTTTAGATATTTGGTGAAAGAGTTTAATTATTTTCTCGAGAGAACAATCAAACAAAATGACGAGAATAGCAGTTCACAATGAAACAGAGTAACAAGTGACACCACACATTCTGGTGACCGCGTATCCCAAGACAAACCCTTTTATCCTCTTCTGCCCCAACAGGAAAGCCCTATCATGTTTGGAAAAAAAACCTTTGATTCTAAACAAAACACTTCATCTTATTCTTCAGATTTGACGGAGCCAGTTGCTGTCTCTGTCCTTATGGTTATTGCGTCAGCAGATGGCTGTTGCTGTCTTTCTACCTTAGACGTTCAGAGATTTATCTTTTCCATAGTTGGAGATCTTCTACCAGTCTGTTGTGGCCAGCACTCTGTTCTCCTCCGCCATCTGCTGGGGCAGCAGCATCGGAGCCAGCGATAAAAACAGACTGAACAAACTGATCAGGAAGGCTGGCTCCGTGATCGGCTGCAAACTGGACACTTTTGAAGCTGTGGTGGAGAGGAGGTCACTGAACAAACTGTTATCTATCCTGGATAACCCTGACCACCCTCTCCCCCCCACACTGGTCCAACAGAGGAGCAGCTTCTCTAAGAGGCTCCGACAGCTTCGATGCCGCACGGACCGCTACAGGAAATCATTCATTCCACAAGCAATAACACTTTTTAACACGTCATCACTGGGTAGTAGATGAGACTTTTGGACACCACACTACTGCACTAATGCAACCTGGACATTTGGTTTTATTTAAATTTTACATTTTTGCATATTATTTAAGCAGTTTGCACATTTTTGTTCCCCCATCCTGTACATATTCAAATATTTGTTCTTTTTACTTTATTCATATTATTATTTCATGTATATTGTATGTATGTATGTATATTTTTCCTAGTATTTCATTTATATTTATATTTGTGCTTTGTGACTGATTTTGCTGCTGTGACACAGGAATTTCCCATTTTTCTTGGGATCAATAAACATCTATCTATCTATCTATCTATCTATCTATCTATCTATCTATCTATCTATCTATCTATCTATCTATCTATCTAGATTAGTTCCGTTTCTGACCTAGAGTTTGGGCAACCTGACCTTTGCCTGCATCTGTTTGCCATTTGTTTATTCCGGTGATAAACAGTCACACCAGTTGCTGTCCCAAAAGACAGAAGGCCCCAAACAGGAGGTATCTGTAGGAGGCAGGCACATTGTTTATGAGACAACATGTGAAGTACAGGACACATGTAGATAGGCATATGTGGAGGTTTAACTTGTAAGAAAGATTTACTTTTACGAATGAGTAAGAACTGAATAAACACAGATAAAACAACATTGCCTATGTTTGAAATTATTGTCTATGTAATTTTCCCATCACACTCTGTAGTTTCTCTTCTCTCAGTTACACTTCTAAGGTAAAGTGATTCTAGACTACATCATGTTGAAGGTTAACAGAGTGTGTCTCCCTCTGGTGGACGTTGTGGAGTATTGTGTTGTCTTTGCTCCAAAGGTTTTCAAGAGTGTATGGCTGCCGCGTGGAGCGTCCCATGTTAGCCGTCCCGTCTCCTGCGGTCTCATCTCATGCGGAGGTGTGTCCAACGGTAAATTCAGAGGGTCAAAAATACGAAATCTCAAAAAATTTACCAGATGGAGTCATGGGTAAATTTGTGACTTTTTTTGCAAACAAAGTAACAATTTTGCCATAGGCTACATATAGTTGGCTCATTTCTGAATGTTGGGGTTGAAGAAAATTACAAATCGCATTCAGGTCTAAGGCCTTGGCAGCAGAAAAGCAGGACGGGTCCCAGAGACCCGAAGGCCGATGCCGCGGTCCCAGAGACCCGACAGCATTCTTCCCCGGGTCTCTGAGACCCGACAGCATTCTGCCCCGGGTCCCAGAGACCCGACAGCATTCTCCCCGGGTCCCAGAGACCCGACAGCATTCTGCCCCGGGTCCCAGAGACCCGACAGCCAAGGACGCAGTAGTAGAGCTATAGCAGTCGAATGCTCTCTCCATGCTGATAAGCAGTTGTATTTGTCCCGGTGAAGTGTGAAAACAATATAGGATATAAAATAAAAAGTACAGAGTCTTGGAAAGAGTGTAACATGTTTATTTTGTATTCTGGTTCTTGTTGTGTGCAGATCCTTGTTCTCCGTCCTCAGGAGATCCTGTGCAGAACCAGATCCTTGTTCTCCCTCCTCAGGAGATCCTGCCGTTAGTCGCAGAATCGGCTGCGTAGCTGATGCAGGTTTCATCAGATGTAGCTACGTTAATATGGAACAACACAAGTATAACATTCAGAAATGAGCAAACTATATGTATGGCAAAATTGTTACTTTAACAGTTTTAATGTTTTTCAATTGATTGCAACAAACGTGGTCACGAATTTACCCGTGATTCCATCTGGAAAATTATTTGCAATTTTGTATTTTTGACCCTCTGAATTTACCGTTGGACACACCTCGGCATGAGACGGGACGGATGACATGGGACGCTCCTAGCTGCAGCCATACCCGTCTCAAGGTTTTTGTACAGAGTTTTGGTGTTTCCTGTCACTGTGGGCCTCAGAGCACAGTAGTACACAGCAGAGTCAGACAGCTTAGCTGAGGAGATCTTCAGAGGAAAGGACTTATCCTTTACTGTAGCATCAACTCTCTCTTTCTCTTTAGAATTATCAGTTTTTACAGAGAAACGTTGCAGCAGCATCTTTGGGTAATCATTTTCTTCTTGTTTGTACCAAAACCAAGTTTGAGGTGGAACAGTTGTCTCAAATGTACAGCCTAGAGTAAATGTCTCTCCTTCAGTAGTAATGACATCTCCTGGTGGCTGGATCACTCTGTCTTCTCCTTTGCACTCTGGGGAAGAAGAGAACATGCAGAGGAAGAGATGAATCAATAAAGATGATTGATTAAAGCAGAGCAGTAGAATTGAAGAGTAAATAATCTGTATTTTCCCTTAGTGCTGTTTTACTTCAGAGAAAACCCTATAACGTGTTATTTAGCATGTACGAGATACCAACAGAAATGATCTGTTTTTGCTTTTTTCTGCATTAAAACACTCTTTGTATCTTACCAAAGAAAAGAGCAGCAAGAATAATCCCCAGCCAATGTTCCATCTCTACAACAAGGTTTAAATCAACAGGAGAAACTAGCTGATGTTCAACATCCAGTCTGAGAATTGTTCTCTTCACAGCTCCACTTATTATTGACTGAATGGTTGAACACAGTGCACAAGTAGTGCACCTCCTACTTGATAATGTCGCCCTCTAGTGGAGCTACAAGGTTCACTACAACAGGGTAGAAAAAAGGCTTCCAGCAGCTTGGCAGTGTGTCAGCTTGTGTTTTTGTACAGAGACTGTGGGTTTGCTGTCACTGTGGGCCTCACAGCACAGTAGTACACAGCAGAGTCTGGCACTGCAGCAGAGGAGATCTGGAGATCCATTTTGGTTTTATCCTCACTCACTGAAACAGACAGTCCAGGGATTGGACTTTTAATTGTTCCTCCTGTTCCTAAATGAGAGATGATGAACTCTGGTGGTTTTCCTGGATATTGTCGATACCAGTAAAACTCATCACCACCAGTTGCTTGTCTGGAGTATCTGTAGGACAGAGTAACAGAGCTGTCTTCTAAACTGTTCTCTTCTTTCTCTACTGGAGTGAGTTCTTCACAATTGATCCCTAAAGGAAGAGATAACTCTGTTATTTCATGTTGTAGAAGAATTAAAACAATATTCACAGAGTTTATTGGAAAACAACTTGTTCATTCTTCATAATCTAACATACCTGTGAAGATGTAGAGAACATCAGAGAAAACCCCCAATACTGCAGTGGCAGCATGTTGAATAAAGGTATGTTGATGGTGTGTGTATTGATCTCTGTTGAATCTAGAAGTTCCTCTCTCTTCTATAGTTCAGTAACAGCTCAGCTCCTCCCTGAGTCTCTCCGTCTCCTCGTAGCTCTGTAGTTTCTCTTCTCTCAGTTACACTTCTAAGGTAAAGTGATTCTAGACTACATCATATTGAAGTGTAACAGAGTGTGTCTCCCTCTGGTGGACGTTGTGGAGTATTGTGTTGTCTTTGCTCCAAAGGTTTTTGTACAGAGTTTTGGTGTTTCCTGTCACTGTGGGCTGCAGAGCACAGTAGTACACAGCAGAGTCAGACAGCTGAAGCTTCTGGATCTCCAGAGGAAAGGACTTATCCTTTACTGTAGCATCAACTCTCTCTTTCTCTTTAGAATTATCAGCTTTTACAGAGAAACGTTGCAGCAGCATCTTTGGGTAATCATTTTCTTCTTGTTTGTACCAGAACAAAGTCGGATTTGGATAAGTTGTCTCAAATGTACAGCCAAGAGTGAGTGTCTCTCCTTCAGTAGTAATGACATCTCCTGGTGGCTGGATCACTCTGTCTTCTCCTTTACACTCTGGGGAAGAAGAGAACATGCAGAGGAAGAGATGAATCAATAAAGATGATTGATTAAAGGAGAACAATCAGTATGTTTCAATAGTTACCTAGCCAGAGAGTCAGAATCAGGATGTTAGTCAGCCAGTGTTTCATGTCTGCAGTGAGAGGGGGGGAGAGAGGAAGAGCATTGATACTCTGATGGATCTGGCCTTCACATCATTGCTCCTTCCTCTTCATCATCTGTTGAGGAACTCTCAACATTTTGTGATTGTCCTGAACATTGTGTGTCTCCCTCTGGTGGACGTTGTGGAGTATTGTGTTGTCTTTGCGCCAAAGGTTTTTGTACAGAGTTTTGGTGTTTCCTGTCACTGTGGGCTGCAGAGCACAGTAGTACACAGCAGAGTCTGACAGCTTAGCTGAGGAGATGATCATATGGATTATTTTGTCCTTCACTTCAATCGTCAGTCCAGGGATTGGACTTGTCAATATTCTTCCTGATCCTACATGAGAGATGAGGAACTCTGGAGGTTTCCCTGGATATTGTCGGTACCAGAAGAAATAATCACTAGATGAAATTTTGGAGTATCTTTAGGACAGAGTAACAGAGCTGTCTTCTAAACTGTTCTCTTCTTTCTCTACTGGAGTGCGTTCTTCACAGCTGAAACCTAAAGGAAGAGATAACTCTGTTATTTATGTTGTAGAAGACACAATTAATGTTGATAACGGTATAAACTTTTTCATAATCTAACATACCTGTGAGGATGAGAGAAACATCAGAGAAAACCCCCAATGCTGCAGTGGCAGCATGTTGAATAAAGGTAATGTTGATGGTGTGTGTATTGATCTCTGTTGAATCTAGAAGTTCCTCTCTCTTCTATAGTTCAGTAACAGCTCAGCTCCTCCCTGAGTCTCTCCGTCTCCTCGTAGCTCTGTAGTTTTCTCTTCTCTCAGTTACACTTCTAAGAAACCTACATCATAAAAATTATTTAACACTCTGGGCCCTGAGGCCATTTTTACAGTTTTAATTTCCGTCTGGATTTATTTTATAATAACTTGTAAAACATCAACCCTATTGTCTACAGTCAAGATATGAACATCATTTTTTTAGGACAAACTGGGTTATTGGAATATTTGGGTTGCAGTGAGGTCACTTGCATGTTAAAAATGGTTGTAGGGCCTAAAGATAAATAAATAAATAAATAAATGAATCTTCCAGATATGTATTGATATCACGACATATAAGTAAAACCTCTAAAACACTTCTCATATGTCTCGGGAGTCACACTGTGAAGAAATAATCATTATAGCTTATACAGTTGACAAAATACATGCATTCTTTCCAAAAAAGTCAAGACGTTTTGCTCTCATGACATTTATTTATGCCAATAATAACATAATAATGTCATATTTATTCATATTACACCACAGCAATGTTATACAAGCAACTATGTGTCTAAACCTGCTTCCTGCTTCTTACAGTGCAGACGCTTTGCTGCTTGCTCCTGCTTCTGCTTGCATATTTTGCTGATAATCGTGCTTTTCCTTGAGAAACTATGAGCAGCGGCTCTTGGACACTTCAAAAACATGGACTATACATTTTTTGTAGACATAGTAGGCTATTGCCATATTTTAAATTTTTCTGCGTGAGCGTGGCCTACCAATAGCTCAAGCCTGTCCTACAGTGATTGTTGCTAAAGCTAATTAGCAGCAAGATGCCTCCTTTCTCCGTAGAAGACTACTACAAACTCCTTCAGAAGATTGCACTTCTGGAAACCAAGGTTCACCTTCTAGAAGTGAACGTGAAGTTAACGGATCTTGTGGAAATGACACCACTTTACCATGGACCCATAACAATGGACAGAAGTATGCTAACACACGGCAATTAGCACCAACAAGACTACAAAGAAACAGGAGGTGGAACTGGTAATAAATCAACAAGTGGCGGTCCTCCTGGAACTCGTCTGGTGCGAAGCCTAAGAGTAAATCATTTTCCTGGGAAATGGGAGGACGACTAACGGGCCGGGCACAGCGCCCTGAGGTTTGTGATATGACGGCTGGCCTGCATTATCATCTGGGCAGAGCGCCTCTTCAACCCCTGTACCTAGTAGGACACAGCCGTGGACAGCTGCAAAAGGGAAAATAAGCAACAAAATGCCCCCCCAACAACCTGGTGGCAACTGGATAACAGATTGCTCCTCTGCTGCAGGACGCTGGACAGCCATCTGATGACGGGACTGGTCTCATCACCACACAGCAGGGTAAGGACTGAGAGCAATTCAAAAAGTAAAAAGCTAACAATGGGCCTCAAACCCTGATTGTGGGTGACTCTGCTGTAAAAGATTTAAAAAACAGTAAAAAACACCAAAAATACAAGGGCTGTGTCTCAAATCGCGCACTTCTGTACTAAATACTAACTATTTGAGTACATAGTGCGTTCACATTGTCGAAGTACGGTCAAATGAAGTGTACTTAAAATACCCGGATGGTGCACTCAAACCGGTCACAAAGTTAAGTGTGGATGGATGGACACTTCCACACTCAACGGTCGCCATCTTGGCTACGTAGCGGAAGGGGCGGAGCTAACAACGTTGAAAACTTTTGACAGCGGCGGCCGAAGACGCGACAGCGAGACCGACGGAGCAATACAAAGTGAAACGTGAGTCTTTTTGCTATACATATAAGCCACTTGTAAATATATATTTGGTTAATTTTACAGTCGATAATAATTTTTGTACCACGAATTATAACGTTTATTAGTACCGTAATTTGACGTGCTAGCAAGCCAACCTTAGCTAGCTAAAGCGCGGCAGTTTTAACCATATTGGCAAATAAGTTATAAGCTAACGTTACATGTGTTGTAGTAGTATACTGTTGTTTGTGTTAAACTTTTGTCCCATTGTAGACGATTTTAGTGTTATGTATGATCTTAACAAGTTGTACATAATCCGACGTGAGCGTTAGCTCAGCGAAATAGCGATCAGCTGATTGCCAGTAACGTTAACAGTAGCGTAATGTTAAAACGTATCCACTGTTTCTGCCTCCACCTGATGTATATCCTGTATCTACTGCCTCCCCCTGATGATTATCCTGTATAACCCGTCTCTTCAGGGACAAACGAGGAATAGAGGTCCGTCATTTAGGGTGACGATGGCCATCAGACCGTAGAAGGATCCCCTGAGAGTCTGGAATCCCCCCTCATGTCCCTGTCCCCCCTCAGACTAGCTACGCCTGGGGGGAGCCTGCAGACTACAAGCACATTTTTAAATAAAATTATTTAAAAGTATTTAACTTTGTTATCTTTTGTATTACCGTTGCATGACTGTAGCAACATATTATGATTGAAGGAATGGGTCTATTTAAATGTCAGGTCTGTTACCTCTGCTTTCACTATTGTATTGTCACTGTATGAAGACCATTTAGAACAAAATACAACTTATATACAAGATGTAATGATGTTTGTCTATTAGGTAAGTTGTAGGGGTAATGCTTCATAACAACAGTCTATCTATGGGCAACAGTGTCCTCATGAAAACGTTGAGCTTAAAATGAACAGTAACGTAATGAATGAATATTACTTTACTTATTTTAGAGCAGAAACATAGTATATACTTAAAAGAGTGGACTGCAAAGAATGGGTATAATTAATGAATTAAGAGTGCAGTAACAAGAACGAATAATACGATACAGTTGTGTATACTGTTTGAAGCTAATGGGGGGGGTGACATGACGGCGGTGTCGCAATCGTCATCCTGGCGTGACACGGAGCAAATAAATATATCACATTTATTGTTGTTAAAATATCAAAAACAAAGCAGGAATTATTTTTTCGCGAAACACAGCAGCTGACTGGAATGCTCTCCTGGGGAAATTCCCAATTGTACAGAAGAAGAAGGGATGAAATGTGATCGTCATTTCCGGTAAGTGCACATGGAAGTGCGCGATTTGAGAAAAACCACTCCTCTGTCCAAATTTACGCACTATGCAAGACAGTACGTAGTGCACGAAGTGTACTTCTGTAAGTGCACTAAGGGAAGTGCGCGATTTGAGACACAGCCTATGTTTTCCCAAAAGACATGGTGTCTGACTTGACCCAAAAAATCCCAGATATCGTGGCAGCACACCCAACTGTGGAAGAACATTATTCTGCATATAGGGTCAAATGATGTTGTAAGCAACAGTCTGAATTGCTGAAACTGGACTTTAGGGAACTGCTTGACACAGTCACCCCCTAAGCGCAAATGTGTTTATCAGTGGTCCTATAACCGTCAGTCAGAAGAGGAGATAGAGATTCAGCCGACTGTTGGGACTAAACAAATGGCTTTCAACTGAATGTACCGTCCACTCTCTGAAGTTCATTGACAATTTACATTTTCTGGGAGCGCAGACATCTTTTTAAAGCAGATAGACTTTCCCTTAACAAGCCAGGAGTAAAGCTGTTCACTCTCTAATCTGCTTTACTTTCTGCGCTACACATCTGCTCCCTCTGCCAAGGTCACAAAACAAAAGGAAGACACAATAAAGTGCGGCAGTGATCCAGCACAGCCCCCGCCTGTGCAAAGATTTGACCATGGGAGACCAGAGAGCAGAGACACGAAACCTCCACTCCCCTCTTCACCCGTCCAGCACCCCTCAAACCTTCCCAACCCCGAACCTTCTGAGGATTCATCGCTGTCTCTACTGATGTCTCCCCCACACACCCTTTCCCTTTCCCCCATCAATTATGCACCCCTTCCTACCCCCATGGCTCACCCCGGGCAAAAGTAAAAACGCCAAGCACCACTACCAGGATGTCAGAAAACTCCTTCCCCCCAGACTGATAAGGACGCTTGTGTGCAAAATCTGGCAAGCACTATCTGATATGTGCCGGGCCTTGGCTGCAGGACTAGTGATACTAATGACTCTTTTCAAGACAAGCCCGGGCCCTGTGGATTCAATTCTTCCTCAATTTCTGTTGTGATAGGTAATAGAAAAGAATGGTGAATAAGCACTTAACTGCAAACTTAGCAATTTAGCATCCATTCCTCGTCAGCTACAGCCTGTCCCAAAAAATGAAAACACACTAACCTAGCCTTACTAAACGTCAGGTCTTTGGCAGGAAAATCATTTTTAATCAATGATTTTATTACTAAGCACAATCTAGATTTTATTTTTTTAACTGAACCTGGTTAGACCATAACACAGCGCTGCTGTTCTCATCGAGTCAGCTCCCCCTAACTTCAGTTTTATGAGTGAGAATAGAGTGAATAAGAAAGGAGGTGGAGTCGCCATTTTGTTTAATGACTCATTCCACTGTACGAAAATATGTATGGAAATTTTGTTTCTTTTGAATATGTTGCTCTTCAATTAAGATCTTCCCCTCAAGCGATGTTTCTAAATATCTACAGGCCACCTAAATATTCTGCAACCTTCATTGATGACTTCACTGAACTGCTGTCTATTATCTGCATTAACTTGATTGTGTAATCATTGCGGGTGATTTTAACATTCATGTTGACAGCCCCCAGGACAGGGGGACCAAAGAGCTGTGTTGTGTTTTTTGAGAACTATGACTGACTCAGCATGTGACGGAGCCCACCCACAATAAGGGGCACACTCTGGACTTGATTGTCTCCAAAGTCTGAACATTTCCAAGGTTGTGGTGACTGACGTTGCTCTCTCAGATCATTCCTGTGTTTTCTTTAACGGCACTATCTCTGTGCCCAAAAGTGTCCAAACAAAGATAATCAGAAAACGGTATATCACTGAAACACCAGTGACACATTTATACAGCTTTTCTCCTCCACACCCAGCCCTCTCTGGGCTCTCAGTCACTGAGCTTGTAGATAATTTCAACTGTAAAATTACAATGTTATTGATGCCATTGCTCCCACTAAGGTCAAAGTTGTATCTGGTAAGAAAAGATCTCCATGAGAAATGTCCTACTGGTGAGAACAGAAAAAGAGAGTGTAGGAAAGCTGAACGAAGGTGGCGAAAAACAAATCTCCTGGTCCATTATAACTCCTATAAAGAGAGACTTCGCATTTATAATTTGGAACTGAGGAATGCAAGAAGGTCCTTTTTCTCTGATATTATCTCTAGAAACATAATATTCCGTGCTTTGTTTGCTACTGTTGATAGGTTAACAAACCCTCCAGTACCAGTAGCATCTGAACTTTTATCTACCAAGGCCTGCAATGACTTTGCCTCCTTCTTCAAAGACAAATTCAAAAGATTAGACAAACAGTCAGTGCCTCCATATCAAGTCCAGGATATGTGTTGTCACAGTGTTCAAGCAAAAATAGTTCCAATATGACAGAATTTCACACGATCAACCATACAAACCTGGAGGACATTATTCAACATCTGAAAACCTCGACCTGTTGCCTTGATGTTCTACCACCACGGGACTTTTCAAAAATGTTTCCAATTGTTTGACTTCTGATCTTCTACAGATTGTGAACACATCTCTTCTTTCAGGTATCTTTCCACAGGCCCTGAAAACTGCAGTAATCAAGCCACTCTTAAAAAAGAACAACCTAGACAAGTCACTAATGAGCAACTATAGGCCAATATCAAACCTTCCGTTTTAAGTAAAATCATTGAAAAAAGTAGTCTTTCAACAACCTCAACCATTTCTTGTCACTAAGCAACAGTTTTGATACCTTTCAGTCGGGTTTCCGACCACCCCACAGCACTGAAACGGCTCTTGTCAAAGTCTTTAATGACATCCCCTTAACACAGATAATGGCAAAATTTCAATCTTAGTATTACTTGATCTCAGTGCTGCATTTGACACGGTCGACACGACATACTACTAGACCGATTGGAAAACTGCGTTGGCCTTTCTGGCTTAGTACTAAACTGGTTGAATCCTACCTAAAATAGGGATTACTTTGTGTCAATAGGTAATATGCATCTGAGCGTACAAATATGACGTGCGGAGTTCCGCAAGGCTCCATTCTGGGGCCTCTTCTGTTTAACATCTACATGCTTCCACTGGCTCAGATTATGGAGAAAAAAATAAGTTACCATAGTTATGCGGACGACACACAAATTACATAACCTTATCGCCAGGGGACTATAGTCCAATACAAAAACTGACTAAGTGCATCGAACAAATTAACGGCTGATGTGCCAGAACTTTCTGAAATTAAATGAAGGAAAACTGAGGTGGTGTTTTTTTGGAGCAAGAGAGGAACGATTAAAAGTCTGCGCTCAGCTTCAACAACAATGTTAAAACAACAGACAAAGCCAGAAATCTTGGTGTAGTCATGGACTCAGACCTGAACTTTAACAGCCACATTAAGACAATTACAAAGTCAGCCTACTATCACCTAAGAATATATCAAGGGTTAAAGGACTTATGTGTAACAGGATTTGGAAAAACTTGTCCATGCCTTTATCTTCAGTAGACTTGACTACTGTAACGGGTCTTTACAGGTCTCCCAAAAATCAATCAGACAGCTGCAGCTGATTCAGAACGCTGCTGCTCGAGTCCTCACTAAGACCAAGAGACTGGATCACATCACTCCAGTTCTGAAGTCTTTACACTGGCTTCCTGTGTCTCAAAGAATTGATTTCAAAGTACTCTGCTAGTTTATAAATCACTTAACGGTTTAGGTCCAAATATATTGCTGATCTGCTACTACACTATGAACCACCCAGACCTCTCAGGTCATCTGGGACAGGTCTGCTTTCTGTCCCCAGAGTCAGAACTAAACAGGTGAAGCAGCTTTCAGTTTCTATGCTCCTCATATCTGGAATAAACTCCCAGAAACCTGTAGATCCGCTGCTACTCTCAGTTCTTTTAAATCAAGGCTGAAGACCTTTCTATTTGATGCTGCCTTTCTTTAAATGACTAATCATTTCTTTAAATTTCTTATGCTGCACTGTAAATTTATATTCTTGTGTTTATGTTTCTCTTTGTTTTTAACTGTCTATTCATGTGTTTTACGGTTTTTAATGCTTGTGATTTTTACTGTTTTTACTTGTGTTTTATCTGTTAACTGATTTGTGTAAAGCACTTTGAATTGCCTTGTTGCTGAAATGTGCTATACAAATAAAGCTGCCTTGCCTTGCCTAAATATTGCATAATTTGGCCTTCAATAGAGTATATAGGCATTTTGGTCCCCTCTGGCCTTCCATACAAGAGGGTGACTTATCTCCCATATATGGGCATGTACTTCCTGAAACAATAGATGGGAGAGACAGGGCAGACGCGGAGGAGCGAGCCAGCGGCAGAAATGAGCCAAACGCGATGAATTATGGATATAAAGTGATCAATCTTGGAAGTGTTGGATGTAACAGTATGGATTAAAGCCCAAAGAGGCTGAAGTTCCAGGCTGGATAGAAACCCCCCTGTAGAGGCTAGAAAGACCCGGAAAAGACCTCCGTAAAGCCGAAAACGTCAGGATTCAAACGAAACCAAAAGTGAGTAAATCACTGTATGGTTCAAAAGTATTAAACTATGAATCAGAGGTGCTTTTTCACTCGTGGGCGAGTGTCTCGGGCTCAGAGGGTTAATATAAAGTTCAACAGTGTGTGTCTCCCTCTGGTGGACGTTGTGGACTATCATGTTGTCTTTGCTCTAGAGGTCTTTAAACATTTTTTAAGCCAAGCCAAGCTTAACTGAAAGAGACTGATCAGGGCCCCCCTGCTACATTATTGTATAAATGAAGTTGCAAATAAAACTGTGCCTAAATCAACACGTAGGGTGGCCTAAACCTTTACCATACCTTTTTTGCAAAGAATTTTAAGACATATAATAGCCTCAAAACATAAATCAGGTTTTCATGTTAAAACATGATTCATAAAATCTGTATCTGGGAATGACTACATCACCTATTGGCCAGTAACCCTATCATCAGTGAGATTTTGTTTTGCTATAATATGCTAGATTCATTTTAAGACTACAAAAATTAAGACTAATTTGGAGGCCCCCCCAGTTGCCGCAGCTGAGCGCAATTTTGACATCATGAGAGCTCCGTAACTGTTTCTAGCTGCAGTCTTCCCCTGAACAGAGGTGGTGCTAATTAGCAACGGCTACCGACTTTGCTATTTGTACGAACTAGAAGAAGAAGAAAAAACTTTCAGGGCGCTAGACCTAGTCCTAGTACTTTAAGATTTCATTTGAAATGTAAAGGGCATAATAAATAAAATGTATTGTTATTATTAGTCACCTTCTGCTGTGAGATTAGAACCAGTGACGATTTTCCAGACATTCCCGCTATTAAATCTTCAGATGGTAATATTCGAACTAACCCTGTCGAAATCAATAATCCTTTTAGACACTTTGTTCCAATCTGTATAAACCTGAGGTTACGTTGGATAAACTGTGACAGCTGGTTAAATCAGCTTGACTTGTCTCAGTTATCAGCAGAGGAATCAGCTGGCTTGGACAAATTCGTTCTATTGAAGAATTAAGCTTGGCTTTACAGAATTTGCAAAAAGGAAAATCAACGGGATTTGATGGATTCCCCTGAATCTTCGGCAACTTTTTGGGATCTGTGGACCCTTTCCTTCTTGACATGATTAACTTCTTTATTGAAAGGGTTGAATTCTCAAGGGATGTAAACACAGCCTTCCTTACTCCTGAAAAAAATATAAGAATAATTTTCCTAATGTTCTAGCTTTCAGCCGTCTGCTTAACGCCCACATAGAAATCTTTGCAGTCCCATATGTCAAAATGAGTGAACCCTGACCAAACAGGATTCATAAAAACAAGACTAGCATTAGACAATGTTAGACGCCTTCTCCACATTGTTGATGTGGCAGAAGACAGTCAGAAACCAATGTCACTTCTTTCCTTTGATGCAATAAAAGCCTTTGACAGACTTGAGTGGGCATTTTTATGGTCAGTCTTAGAGGTGATGGGCTTTGGTAAATCTTTCATTGACATGATCAAAACTTTGTATTCTAATCCCTCAGCTTGAGTCTTAACCGGACCCACCTCCTCTTTATTTCCAGTCTCTACATCTTCCCGCCAAGGTTTCAATCGATTATGGCCTCACCAACATGCATTTGTAGTACACGGCATCATCTCTCTTTCTATTTGCGGATGATGTTTTGGTCTTTTTAGAGAACCCCTCTGTCTCTTCCTAATCTTCTGTCATTATGCGAGGAGTATAGAAGCTTATAAGGCTTTAAAATTAACTGTTCAAAGTCTGCACTACTTTAAATGATTCTGCCGCAACTCAAACGTCTCTGCCGACATCCCAATTGTTAAGTAGTTTAAAAGAACTCCTCTTAACCCAGTAAGTTTACAAGACAGATTTGATGTCCCTCTGAGAGTCCTGCATGGCATCCAGTTTTCCCCATTCTTCCTGCTTTTGCTTTGTCAAGCATCAATGAAAAAAAAATGACTGGTCTACGCCCTCTGTTTTCTACTTAGACATACAGTTGGTTTGTCATTGATGTGGATTTGCTGCTCATGTGAGTCCTCCCACAGTGTCACTATAGCACCTGTAACCACAGGGACTTTGATAAAACTGGAATAATCAGAATCCATCTGATATCAAGCTGTGGTTTGAATACCACTTCCCTCCTCTTTGAAGAGTAGTCCCATATCTGTGTTCAGGTTTTTGTAAAGCCTCTTCTACACTTTGTATCACTGTGTTTCTAGAGCACAGTAGTAGAGACCTGTGTCTGCCAGGGTTAGGGTCTTTATGGTCAGTTCAGTTGATTCCACTGATGATTTGGATTCATATTTCTGTTCATCTGGGATATATTCACCACTTTTTGCTCTTTTCCAGAGAATAAACTGAGGTGCCTGAAGGTCAGAATGATGTCTGTACCAGTAGAGTTCAGGACTATTATACGTTGTCTCATAGTCACATCTGAGTGAGACAGATTCTCCTTCTCTTTTACTGACTTATCTCCTCTACAGGAGAGATTTTGTCTCCAGCTATTAATCCTGAAAAAGTAGAGAAAATGAAGCCATTAGACTAACATTGTTCATGAGGCTGAGAGGAGAAGACAGAGAAAATGTCAACTGTACATTGTTACTCTGGACAGGAAAAGCTCAACTGTTGAGAGATTTCTGCTCTGAACTGAGGTTTATATAAATCTTTAGAAAATAATAAAACCATGTTGTTCTTTGTATCTTACCAAAGAAAGAGCAGCAAGAATAATCCCCAGCCAATGTTCCATCTCTACAACAAGGTTTAAATCAACAGGAGAAACTAGCTGATGTTCAACATCCAGTCTGAGAATTGTTCTCTTCACAGCTCCACTTCTTATTGACTGAATGGTTGAACACAGTGCACAAGTAGTGCACCTCCTACTTGATAATGTCGCCCTCTAGTGGAGCTACAAGGTTCACTACAACAGGGAGAATAAAGGCTTCCAGCAGCTTGGCAGTGTGTCAGCTTGTGTTTTTGTACAGAGACTGTGGGTTTGCTGTCACTGTGGGCCTCACAGCACAGTAGTACACAGCAGAGTCTGGCACTGCAGCAGAGGAGATCTGGAGATCCATTTTGGTTTTATCCTCACTCACTGAAGCAGACAGTCCAGGGATTGGACTTTTCATTGTTGCTCCTGTTCCTAAGTGAGAGATGATGAACTCTGGTGTTTTTCCTGGATATTGTCGATACCAGTAAAACTGATCAGCACCAGCTGCTTGTCTGGAGTATCTGTAGGACAGAGTAACAGAGCTGTCTTCTAAACTGTTCTCTTCTTTCTCTACTGGAGTGAGTTCTTCACAGCTGACTCCTAAAGGAAGAGATAACTCTGTTATTTTATACAGAAACATACTCAATTAATGATTCACATTCAGATGTTATTGAATACATTGTGTCCATGCTTCATAATCTAACATACCTGTGAGGATGGAGAGAAACATCAGAGAAAACCCCCAATGCTGCAGTGGCAGCATGTTGAATAAAGGTAATGTTGATGGTGTGTGTATTGATCTCTGTTGAATCTAGAAGTTCCTCTCTCTTCTATAGTTCAGTAACAGCTCAGCTCCTCCCTGAGTCTCTCCGTCTCCTCGTAGCTCTGTAGTTTCTCTTCTCTCAGTTACACTTCTAAGGTAAAGTGATTCTAGACTACATCATGTTGAAGGTTAACAGAGTGTGTCTCCCTCTGGTGGACGTTGTGGAGTATTGTGTTGTCTTTGCTCCAAAGGTTTTTGTACAGAGTTTTGGTGTTTCCTGTCACTGTGGGCCTCAGAGCACAGTAGTACACAGCAGAGTCAGACAGCTTAGCTGAGGAGATCTTCAGAGGAACTGACTTTAACTTGGAATTGAGTGTAGATGAAAATCTGTCCCTGAACTCGTCCGGTGTGTTCCCTTCATCCCCTTGAAAGCGCATCAGAATGAATTTGGGTCTGTTGTTTCCATCCTGTTTGTACCAGAAGAGATAATTATTAGATGAACTGCTGGTATATTGACAGCCAAGTGTTACTGCCTCTCCTTCAGTAGCAGTCACATCTCCTGTTGGTTGCAGCACGTTGTCTTGTTGTGCTCTGCATTCTGTAAAACAGCAACAAACAGAATCAGTGTGCTGTTAAAGAATCATATCAATGTTGGATTGATATCAAAGAAACAGAGTTGTGTTCATACCAAGGCTCATAGCAGCCAGCAGCACTGAGATGAACAGAGGCGTCATGTCTGCAGTGTGGAGTAACTCTGAGCTACAGCAAGTAGAAAGAAGGCTGGGATCTCTCTGTTTAGTCTTCATCAACACTAAGTTGGTGGATTAGAAGGAGGAACCTGATCACAGTGACAGGGCTCATTCACAGCCCTGGGTTATTCCCCCTGCTGACAACTTTACACTACACACATGTTGGTCCTCTCTCCTTTCTCAATGTAACATATTTTGTTAGTAGTCATCACTGAAAACATTCTGGTAAGTTGTTTCCAATTTGTTCCTCAACATATAGGTGAGGTAACTGTCAAAACTCTGCTACCAAATTGTTATCTAAGAATTCTTTAATGGCTAATATCCAACGCCATGAATGAGATCCAGAGGGGGAGACACTGTGTCATGTACTGAACTGGTGATACTAGTCTTTAAATTGAGGTGAATGTATAGATATGTGCTGCTGGATTGAAGATATGTGTGAAGCATCTATGTTTGGCCAATATATACACCTAATTATACACATTAAATTATTTAAAGACTTCACTACATATATTTCATGAATTTGGACAGACAGGATGTAAACTGCATCTTGAGGTTGGTAGAGGTTTACATCTGCTAGGCGGTAATTCAAGTTCTTTTCACTGCAAATCAACAGTTTAGTATCTTCTGGTCCTCTGCAGCTGTGAGATGTCAAACTCAAAGATACAATACATATTTATTGTCACCTGGGGCTGAAATTCTTTTTGCTCCCTGGGTAGTTCATATAAAAAGAGGACATTGCCATACACACAAAGATACAGTACATGCAATTCAATTCAATTTTATTTATATAGCACCAAATCACAGCAAGTTATCTCATTGCGACTTCCATAACGAGCAGGTCTAGACCGTACTCTGTGATCTTATTTACAGAAACCCAACAGTTCATTAAGAGCAAGCACTAGTCGACAGAGGCAAGGAAACATTTCCTTTAAGAAACAGAAACCTCGAGCAGAACCATGGCTCAGGGTGGACGGTCATCTGCCTCAAATGGTTGGGGGTGAGGGAACGCAAGAGAGAATTAAAGCCGAGGGTATGAAACAGGAACATGGAGGCAGCAGGTGACTCCGACCATAACTCCAGAGCCAGAAACACCTGCAGGAAGAGAAAGGAGGAGAGAGGAGAGGGGCGAGAGAGAACAAGACTCTGGGAAAGAGAAGAAGTTGAGTTAGTAACATGCATTAATGGGATGAGGTTGCATACAGATGGAGAGAAGGAGGAGGAGAGAGGTGCTCAGTGCATCACGGGAAGTTCCCCAGCAGTCTAGGCCTAAAGCGGCGTAACTAAGTGATGGTCCAGGACTCTCCTGAGCCAGGCCTGAGTATAAGCTTTATCAAATAGGAAAGTCTTAAGCCTACTCTTAAACGTGGAGACGGTTTCTGCCTCCTGAACCCAAACTGGAACCTGGTTCCACAGGAGAGGAGCCTGATAGCTGAACGCTCTGGTCCCTGGACCCAGACTGGAACCTGGTTCCACAGGAGAGGAGCCTGATAGCTGAACGCTCTGGTCCCTGGACCCAGACTGGAACCTGGTTCCACAGGAGAGGAGCCTGATAGCTGAACGCTCCGGCCCCTGTTCTACTTTTAGAGAATCTAGGAACCACCAGTAACCCTGCATTCTGGGAGCGTAGTGCTCTGGTGGGGTAGTAAGGTACTATGAGCTCTTTAAGATAAGATGGTGCATGACCATGAAGAGCTTTGTAGGTGAGAAGAAGGATTTTAAATTTTATTCTGGATTTTACAGGAAGCCAATGCAGAGAAGCTGAAACAGGAGAGATGTGGTCTCTTTTCCTGGTTCCTGTCAGAACACGTGCTGCAGCATTCTGGATCAGCTGTAGAGTCTTTATGGACTTTGGATAGCAGCCTGATAATAAATGAAATTAATCAACACTGTCTAGTAAAATACTCTGAAGGTTAACAGAGTGTGTCTCCCTCTGGTGGACGTTGTGGAGTATTGTGTTGTCTTTGCTCCAGAGGTTTTTGTACAGAGTTTTGGTGTTTCCTGTCACTGTGGGCCTCACAGCACAGTAGTACACAGCAGAGTCAGACAGCTTAGCTGAGGAGATGATCATATGGATTATTTTATCCTTCACTTCAATCTTTAGTCCAGGGATTACTTTGTTTCCTACTTGTCCTGAAGCAGAGTGTGAGATGAGGAACTCTGGTGGTTTTCCTGGATATTGTCGGTACCAGAAGAAATAATCACTAGATGACATTTGAGAGTATCTGTAGGACAGAGTAACAGAGCTGTCTTCTAAACTGTTCTCTTCTTTCTTTGATGGAGTAAGTTCACAGCTGACTCCTGAAGGAAGAGATAACTCTGTTATTTCTTATTGTATAAGACTCAATTAATACTCCATAAATAATCCACATTAAGATGTTATAGGGATTACATTTTTTAAGCGTCTTAATCTAACATACCTGTGAGGATGGAGAGAAACATCAGAGAAAACCCCCAATGCTGCAGTGGCAGCATGTTGAATAAAGGTAATGTTGATGGTGTGTGTATTGATCTCTGTTGAATCTAGAAGTTCCTCTCTCTTCTATAGTTCAGTAACAGCTCAGCTCCTCCCTGAGTCTCTCCGTCTCCTCGTAGCTCTGTAGTTTCTCTTGACTTGTTCTGGGAGTGCTCTCCCGTTAGTCAGTTCTGAAACCGTATTGCATCCAACATGTCCACCTTGATTAACGTAACTGGGCCTGTTACTGTCAATGATGTGATTCTGAATGACCTGTCAGCCTTCCAGCTCTCTAAAGCTCTAACGTGCTGTGTTTGCTGGACTTCCAGCTGCTAAGAGGATGATGGAAACCCGTTGGAAGCCACCTCATGACTTATCTGTTCGTTCATGGATCCGTTATTTTTTAGATATCACGTACATGGAACTTTCAACGGCTCGTGTGGATGGAGCCCCGGGGAAGACTTGGCACAGCTCTACTGAGTCCTTGATGACAATACTGTAGCCTTTTCTTTTGTTTGTGTGTGTGATTGGTCCCTTGTCTTGTGTCTGTCTATTTCTGAATGTGTTGTTTTATCCCCCTCCCTCCCATTTTTCCTCTCTGTGATTCTGAGGCCCTGGGACGCATTCGTGTTGTTTGTAACAGTTTGTGAATATGTTTACATTGATATTTTTTCTTAATATAAAAATTTAAATTAAACTTTTATCACAAAAAATAAAGAAAAAGGTAAACAATGGCAGAACTGGCGGCAGCATTGCCGTCAATGCTTGGATTTGATTGGATGACCTACTTTGCCGTATCAAGCCTTTCATTCACCTTAAAAGAACTCATCTTAACCCAGCCGGTTCACACAAGAGTATATGGCTGCAGCCTGGAGCGTCCCATGTCATCCGTCCCGTCTCATGCGGTCTCGCCTCACGCGGAAGTGTGTCCAACGGTAAATACAGAGGGTAAAAAATACGAAATTGCGAATAACTTTCCAGATGTATTCACGGGTAAATTCGTGACCTATTTGTTGCAATCAAAAATGTTCAACAATTTTGCCGTACATATAGTTTGCTCATTTCTGAATGTTATGATTGTGTTGACAAGATAAATGCAGACTTTCGCCTGGAATAAAATAAGCCTGCGTCATCATGCTAATGAATAAAATAATTTTAATATTAAAATTATTTTATTAATTTGTATGATTGCCGTTACTGTTTAATTAAAAAAAACACCACATATTAAAAGTATTTTATTCATTTATGATTGCCGTTACCGGCAATCATAAATGAATAAAATATGTTTGCATTTATCTTATAGACATGTTTAGTTAAAAAAACAGACTATCATAGCCTACTAATGAATAAAAACACTTATAATAAATGTCTGTCTATAAAATAAATGCAGATTATAGGCAAACTAAAAAAATCCTTCTGCCATCCCAAGTTCGTACTTTTCAAAATAAGAGCTTGCATTTGGAATAAAATAGGCCTACTATATCTCTCTTACTTTTCAAAGTAAAAGCTCATGTCAACTATCATGCTAATGAATAAAATATTTGGTGTGTTTTTAAATATTTAAAAATATATGTCCGTCTCTAAAATAAATGCAGATTATAGGCAAACTAAAAGAATTCTCTCCCGACAGAGGTCAAGCATTTGGTTTTGTTTTAAATTTTTTCCCCCTTTCATACAATACAACACAAAATACAATGAAACCGCTGGCGGAAGTGGAAGAAAATTACAATCGCATTCTGGCCAAAGGCCGTGGCGGCAGAGATACGCAGTCGGATGCAGGACGGGTCCCAGAAACCCGAAGGCCGATGCCGCAGTAGTACAACGCAACCGTAGTACAAAGCCCCGGCCGGGACAGAATGCAGTTGTACTACTGTGACCGCATTCTGCTCCGGGTCCCAGAGACCCAACAGCCGAGGCAGCGCCAGTAGAGCATACAGTGGAAGGCTCTCGCCATGCTGATGAGCAGTTGTATTTGCAGCACTGTCCCAGTGAAGTTTGACAACAATATTGGATATAAAATTAAAATGGGTCTTGGAAAGAGTGTAACATGTTTATTTTTGTATTCTTGTTCTTGCTGTGTGCAGATCCTTGTTATCCTTTATCAGCAAATGCTGCCGTTAGTTGGCAGAAACGGCTGCGTCATTGATTGTGGTTTCATCAACATTCAGAAATGACTATATATATGGCAACATTGTTACTTTAACAGTTTTTAACGTTTTTCAATTGATTGTAACAAATGTGGTCACGAATTTGCCCGTGACTCCATCTGGAAAATTATTCGCAATTTCGTATTTTTGACCCTCTGAATTTACCGTTGGACATGCCTCGGCATGAGACGAGACCGTATGAGACGGGACGTATGACATGGGATGCTCCAGGCTGCAGTCATACCCGTCTCGGTTCACACGAGAGACTTGCAGTCCCTCTGAGAGTCCAGCAGGGCATCCAGTTGTCCATATGCTTCCTGTTTGAAATGCGTGTTACTAACCTAGCTCTGAGGAGTCCTTATGTTCTTTTTTCCCCAGCATGTTCCCTCGGATCAGAGAGGCTCCAAAATCAGGGTAGCAGCTGTCGCCATGGTCCCGCTACACGTGCTGCGATGCCATGTTCATCTGCTACGCTCTGCGGTGCCCAGCTACGTCCTGCTGTGTCCTGCTACGTCCTGCTACGTTCTGCTATGTCCTGCTGTGCCTTGTAATGCCCCAGAGCGTCCTGCTATGCCATGAACTACTACAAAGAACTGCTACAAACTACTAATGTTTTCTATTATATTATTATTATTATTATTTCCACTCTTCATTAACCCCAACCGGCCCGTCAGACACCGCCTACCAAGAGCCTGGGTCTGACCGAGGTTTCTGCCTAAAAGGAGGTGTTTCCTCTCCACTGTGGCCCTGTTGCTTGCTCTGGAGGAAACTACTAGAACTGCTGGGTCCTTGTAAATTCTGGAGTGTGGTCTAGACCTACTCTATCTGTAAAGTGTCTCGAGATAACTCTTGTTATGAATTGATACTATAAATAAAATTAAAATTGAATTGAAATTGTTTTTTCTTTGTTGTGAACCAATGAAAAAAAAAGCGGTGCACGCCCTCTGTTTTCTACTTAGACATACAGCTGGTTTGTCATTGATGTGGATTTGCTGCTCATGTGAGTCCTCCCACAGTGTCACACTAGCAGCTGGAACCACAGGGACTCTGATAAAACTGGAATGATCAGAATCCATCTGATATCAAGCTGTGGTTTGAATACCACTTCCCTCCTCTTTGAAGAGTAGTCCCATATCTGTGTTCAGGTTTTTGTACAGCCTCTTCTACACTTTGTATCACTGTGTTTCTAGAGCACAGTAGTAGAGACCTGTGTCTGCCAGGGTTAGGGTCTTTATGGTCAGTTCAGTTGATTTCACTGATGTTTTGGATTCATATTTCTGTTCATCTGGGATATATTCACCACTTTTTGCTCTTTTCCAGAGAATAAACTGAGGCGCCTGAAGGTCTGAATGATGTCTGTACCAGTGAAGGTAGACATTGTTGTAATCAGTCTCATAGTCACATCTGAGTGAGACAGGTTCTCCTTCTCTTTTACTGACTTCATCTTCTACAGGAGAGATTTTTCTCCAGCTATTAATCCTGAAAAAGTAGAGAAAATGAAGCCATTAGACTAACATTGTTCATGAGGCTGAGAGGAGAAGACAGAGGAAAATGTCACTGTACATTGTTACTCTGGACAGGAACAGCTCAACTGTTGAGAGATTTCTGCTCTGAACTGCAGTTTATATAAATCTTTAGAAAATAATAAACCATGTTGTTCTTTGTATCTTACCAAAGAAGAGCAGCAAGAATAATCCCCAGCCAATGTTCCATCTCTACAACAAGGTTTAAATCAACAGGAGAAACTAGCTGATGTTCAACATCCAGTCCGAGAATTGTTCTCTTCACAGCTCCACTTCTTATTGACTGAATGGTTGAACACAGTGCACAAGTAGTGCACCTCCTACTTGATAATGTCGCCCTCTAGTGGAGCTACAAGGTTCACTACAACAGGGTAGAAAAAAGGCTTCCAGCAGCTTGGCAGTGTGTCAGCTTGTGTTTTTGTACAGAGACTGTGGGTTTGCTGTCACTGTGGGCCTCACAGCACAGTAGTACACAGCAGAGTCTGCCACTGCAGCAGAGGAGATCTGGAGATCCATCTTGGTTTTATCCTCACTCACTGAAGCAGACAGTCCAGGGATTGGATTTTGCATTATTTCTCCTGTTCCTAAATGAGAGATGATGAACTCTGGAGGTTTTCCTGGATATTGTCGATACCAGTAAAACTGATCACTACCAGTTGCTTGTCTGGAGTATCTGTAGGACAGAGTAACAGAGCTGTCTTCTAAACTGTTCTCTTCTTTCTCTACTGGAATGAGTTCTTCACAGCTGACTCCTAAAGGAAGAGATAACTCTGTTATTTTATACAGAAACATACTCAATTAATGATTCACATTCAGATGTTATTAGAATAAAACTTGTTCATGCAGCATAATGTAACATACCTGTGAGGATGAGAGAAACATCAGAGAAAACCCCCAATGCTGCAGTGGCGCATGTTGAATAAGGTATGTTGATGGTTGTGTTATTGATCTCTGTTGAATCTAGAAGTTCCTCTCTCTTCTATAGTTCAGTAACAGCTCAGCTCCTCCCTGAGTCTCTTCCGTCTCCTCGTAGCTCTGTAGTTTCTCTTCTCTCAGTTACACTTCTAAGGTAAAGTGATTCTAGACTACATCATATTGAAGTGTAACAGAGTGGTGTCCCTCCCCTTGGTGGACGTTGTGGATATTGTGTTGTCTTTGCTCCAAAGGTTTTGTACAGAGTTTTTGGTGTTTCCTGTCCTGTGGGCTGCAGAGCACAGTAGTACACAGCAGAGTCAGACAGCTGAGCTGAGGAGATCTTCAGATCAACTTGATTTCTCTCCTCATTCAGTATAGCAGTCAGTCGATGGTGAGGAGGTTTAGCTTCCACTACTGAAGGCGGTTTTGTATCAGTGATCAGGAGAAGGAACTGAGGAGCTGATCCGGATCCTGTCGATACCACTGGAGATTATTAGCTTTAACTGAATAGTACAGGAAGAGTAGCACTACGGCCCTCTGAATGAAAACACTTCAGCACTGCTGGCAGTAATCTCATCTTCCATCGTGTTACCTAGTGAGGAAAACAACATGTTAGATTTACACCGCTGCTCCAAAGTCACATCTCCAACATTGGAGAACATCACTCTGACATTTAAAGTTCAGCAAATGATGCTGTTAACAATGTATTAATCAGTTATTAGTGATAAAGTGATGACATCTAGATTATGCTTTAGAAATGTGTAATTTGAACTTGAACTCATCTAAAATCTGAACTGGATCTGTAAAACCTGAAAATGTCTTTATATTTCAGGATTCATATCCAACCACCGTACCTATGAGAGAGAAGCAGAACAAACTGCGTGAGTTTTTCCATGTCTGCAGAGGTGAAATGCTGTTTTAGAAGGTTCAGGATGAATAAGTGTTTTGAGTTGTTGGTCTGATGTTCACAGCTGGAATCAAACAGTTGTCTGTCATGAAGCCACCTCTGCAGTCAGGAGGAGGAGACTCAGATGTTGACTTACTTTCATTTCTCCAAGTCTTCATCACAACTGGGTTTCATTAGTGAAAAGAATCCTGACTGGCTCATGAAATACTCTGAAGGTTAACAGAGTGTGTCCCTCTGGTGGACGTTGTGGAGTATTGTGTTGTCTTTGCTCCAAAGGTTTTTGTACAGAGTTTTGGTGTTTCCTGTCACTGTGGGCCTCAGAGCACAGTAGTACACAGCAGAGTCAGACAGCTCAGCTGAGGAGATCTTCAGAGGAACTGACTTTAACTTGGAATTGTGTGTAGATGAAAATCTGTCCCTGAACTCGTCCGCTGTGTTCCCTTCATCCCCTTGAACCCGCATCAGAATGAATTTGGGGCTGTTGTTTCCATCCTGTTTGTACCAGAAGAGATAATTACTAGTTGAACTGCTGCTATATTGACAGCCAAGTGTTACTGCCTCTCCTTCAGTAGCAGTCACATCTCCTGTTGGTTGCAGCACGTTGTCTTGTTGTGCTCTGCATTCTGTAAAACAGCAACAAACAGTAATCAGTGTGCTGTTAAAGAATCCTATCAATGTTGGATTGATATCAAAGAAACAGAGTTGTGTCATACCAAGGCTCATAGCAGCCAGCAGCACTGAGATGAACAGAGGCGTCATATCTGCAGTGTGGAGTAACTCTGAGCTACAGCAAGTAGAAAGAAGGCTGGGATCTCTCTGTTTAGTCTTCATCAACACTAAGTTGGTGGATTAGAAGGAGGAACCTGATCACAGTGACAGGGCTCATTCACAGCCCTGGGTTATTCCCCCTGCTGACAACTTTACACTACACACTTGTTGGTCCTCTCTCTTTTCTCAGTGTAACTGTCTTTTATGAAGTGATCTTTAAAATGTAACGATGTGTGCACGTCTAGATGTGTTTGTTAAAAAGCGAG
The DNA here is from genome assembly GCF_008692095.1 of Etheostoma spectabile. Lineage (NCBI taxonomy): Eukaryota > Metazoa > Chordata > Actinopteri > Perciformes > Percidae > Etheostoma > Etheostoma spectabile. The sequence goes on from NW_022603281.1 coordinate 87,926, forward strand.
CAGCAGCATTTTGAACAAGTTGAAGACGTGAGATGGAGGTCTGATTCACATTAACATAGAGACATACACACACCACACACACACACACACACACACACACACACACACACACACACCTACATAGAGAGCGTTACAGTAGTCCAACCTTGAACTAGTAAAAGCATGAATAGCCTTTTCTAGGTTGTGCCTGCTCAGAAAGGGCTTAACTTAGCTGCAATCAAAGTTGGAAAATGCTTTTTAACAACGTTACTAATCTGCTTATCAAATTTCATGCTGCAATCAAAAGTAATCCCCAAGTTTTTGACAGCTGATCTAGTGCAAGATGCCAGAGCTCTCAAACTCAAAGCTGTAGGCATTTCATAGGCAAATAGATTTGCAAATATCTGCATAGCAATGAAAAGACAGGTTTTGCTTTTCTTTAATTGCCCCTAAAGGTAGCATGTACAAAGAAAACAGAATAGGGCCAAGAATGGATCCCTGTGGTACCCCACAAGAGAGGAGCAACTAATGAGAAGAGGTCCCCAATCATAAAAGAAACGCTCCTATTTGACAGTTATGAGCTGAACCAGAGGAGCATGGATTTATGACAGAGTTAGTAGCATTAAATAAAAATCTAGGTTCATGGCAACTGCTAGCTATGACAGAAGAGAGATGCTGTCTCTTCGCCACCTTCACAGCATTCTGGTATGTGGCTAGAGTGTCCCTTAATACACCCAGGGACACGTGTACACTGTCTTTCTTGCTTCCTCGTTCAGCTTGTCTGCAATGTTGCCTCAGGGCCCTTGTGGTTTCATTTAGCCAGGGGTCCACTTTAGGTTTAACAGCTTTAATACGATAAGGGGCAATAGAGTCTAGGATTTCAGTGCATGTGGATTGGAACTCAGAGAGAATGTTATCTGGGGAAGAGGGAGAGACCAGACCATTCTTTACATAAAACTGTGAGCCCACAAACGCAGAGGCAAACTCTCCAGCTGAAGAGGAGGTGATGCAGCGGCTCCTAGAAGCTGAGGAGCAGAATGTAACATACCTGCTATAATTAAAATAAATTGTGATTCTAGACTACATCATATTGAAGTGTAACAGTGTGTCTACCCCTGGTGGACGTTGTGGAGTATTGTGATGTCTTTGCTCCAAAGGTTTTTGTACAGAGTTTTGGTGTTTCCTGTCACTGTGGGCCTCAGAGCACAGTAGTACACAGCAGAGTCTGACAGCTTAGTTGAGGAGATAATCATATGGATTATTTTATCCTCCACTTCAATCTTCAGTCCAGGGATTACTTTGTTTCCTACTTGTCCTGAAGCAGAGTGTGAGATGAGGAACTCTGGTGGTTTTCCTGGATATTGTCGGTACCAGAAGAAATAATTACTGGATGACATTTCAGAGTATCTGTAGGACAGAGTAACAGAGCTGTCTTCTAAACTGTTCTCTTCTTTCTTTGATGGAGTAAGTTCACAGCTGACTCCTGAAGGAAGAGATAACGCTGTTATTTCTTATTGTTTTAGACTCAATCAATACTCCATAAATAATCCACATTAATATGTTGTAGGGATTACGTTTTTCAAGATTCTTAATCTAGCATACCTGTGAGGATGGAGAGAAACATCAGAGAAAACCCCCAATGCTGCAGTGGCAGCATGTTGAATAAAGGTAATGTTGATGGTGTGTGTATTGATCTCTGTTGAATCTAGAAGTTCCTCTCTCTTCTATAGTTCAGTAACAGCTCAGCTCCTCCCTGAGTCTCTCCGTCTCCTCGTAGCTCTGTAGTTTCTCTTCTCTCAGTTACACTTCTAAGGTAAAGTGATTCTAGACTACATCATATTGAAGTGTAACAGAGTGTGTCTCCCTCTGGTGGACGTTGTGGAGTATTGTGTTGTCTTTGCTCCAAAGGTTTTTGTACAGAGTTTTGGTGTTTCCTGTCACTGTGGGCTGCAGAGCACAGTAGTACACAGCAGAGTCTGACAGCTTAGCTGAGGAGATCTGCAGATCAACTTGATTTCTCTCCTCATTCAGTATAGCAGTCAGTCGAGGGTGAGGAGGTTTTGCTTCCACTACTGAAGGCGGTTTTGTATCAGTGATCAGGAGAAGGAACTGAGGAGCTGATCCAGGATCCTGTCGATACCACTGGAGATTATCAGCTTTAACTGAATAGGTACAGGACAGAGTAGCACTACGGCCCTCTGATGAAAACACTTCAGCACTGCTGGCAGTAACCTCATCTTCCATCGTGTTACCTAGTGAGGAAAACAACATGTTAGATTTACACCGCTGCTCCAAAGTCTCATATCCAACATTTGGAGAACATCACTCTGACATTTTTAAGTTCAGCAAATGATGCTGTTAACAATGTATTAATCAGTTATTAGTGATAAAGTGATGACATCTAGATTGATGCTTTAGAAATGTGTAACTTTGAACTCCATCTAAAATCTGAACTGGATCTGTAAAACCTTGAAAATGTCTTTATATTCAGGATTTATAATCCAAACCATCCGTACCTATGAGAGAGAAGCAGAACAGAAGTGCAGTGAGTTTTTCCATCTCTGCAGAGGTGAAATGCTGTTTTAGAAGGTTCAGGATGAATAAGTGTTGTGAGTTGTTGGTCTGATGTTCACAGCTGGAATCAAACAGTTGTCTGTCATGAAGCCACCTCTGCAGTCAGGAGGAGGAGACTCAGATGTTGACTTACTTTCATTTCTCCAAGTCTTCATCACAACTGGGTTTCATTAGTGAAAAGAATCCAGACTGACTCAGGAAATACTCTGAAGGTTAACAGAGTGTGTCTCCCTCTGGTGGACGTTGTGGAGTATTGTGTTGTCTTTGCTCCAGAGGTTTTTGTACAGAGTTTTGGTGTTTCCTGTCACTGTGGGCTGCAGAGCACAGTAGTACACAGCAGAGTCTGACAGCTCAGCTGAGGAGATCTTCAGATCCATTTTGGTTTTATCCTGACTCACTGAAACAGACAGTCCAGGGATTGGATTTTTCATTATTCCGCCTGTTGCTAAATGAGAGATGATGAACTCTGGAGGTTTTCCTGGATATTGTCGGTACCAGAAGAAATAATCAGCAGAACCTTTGGAGTATCTGTAGGACAGAGTAACAGAGCTATCTTCTAAACTGTTCTCTTCTTTCTCTACTGGAGTGAGTTCTTCACAGCTGACTCCTAAAGGAAGAGATAACTCTGTTATTTCATGTTGTAGAAGACTTGATACAAGAGTGACATTTAAATGTTATTGAGTAAAACTTGTTCATGTATCAGAATCTAACATACCTGTGAGGATGGAGAGAAACATCAGAGAAAACCCCCAATGCTGCAGTGGCAGCATGTTGAATAAAGGTAATGTTGATGGTGTGTGTATTGATCTCTGTTGAATCTAGAAGTTCCTCTCTCTTCTATAGTTCAGTAACAGCTCAGCTCCTCCCTGAGTCTCTCCGTCTCCTCGTAGCTCTGTAGTTTCTCTTCTCTCAGTTACACTTCTAAGGTAAAGTGATTCTAGACTACATCATATTGAAGTGTAACAGAGTGTGTCTCCCTCTGGTGGACGTTGTGGAGTATTGTGTTGTCTTTGCTCCAAAGGTTTTTGTACAGAGTTTTGGTGTTTCCTGTCACTGTGGGCTGCAGAGCACAGTAGTACACAGCAGAGTCAGACAGCTGAAGCTTCTGGATCTCCAGAGGAACTGATGTTTTGTTGATTCTAGCATCAAATCTATCTTTCTGGAACTCTGGAGCATTGTATTTTGTGCTTGAATAACGCTTCAGCATGTACTTTGGGTAATCATTGACTTCTTGTTTGTACCAGAACAAATATGGAAATGTGTCACTGGTCTCAAATGTACAGCCAAGAGTAAGTGTCTCTCCTTCAGTAGTAATGACATCTCCTGGTGGCTGGATCACTCTGTCTTCTCCTTTACACTCTGGGGAAGAAGAGAACATGCAGAGGAACAGATGAATAATAAAAAATGATTGATTTAAAGCAAAGCAGTAGGTTTATAGAGTATAACATGTTATTTAGCATGTACGAGATACCAACAGAAATGATCTGTTTTTGCTTTTTTCTGCATTAAAACACTCTTTTTATCTTACCAAAGAAAAGAGCAGCAAGAATAATCCCCAGCCAATGTTCCATCTCTACACAAGGTTTAAATCAACAGGAGAAACTAGCTGATGCTCAACATCCAGTCTGAGAATTGTTCTCTTCACAGCTCCACTTCTTATTGACTGAATGGTTGAACACAGTGCACAAGTAGTGCACCTCCTACTTGATAATGTCGCCCTCTAGTGGAGCTACAAGTTCACTACAACAGGGTAGAAAAAAAGGCTTCCAGCAGCTTGGCAGTGTGTCAGCTTGTGTTTTTGTACAGAGACTGTGGGTTTGCTGTCACTGTGGGCCTCACAGCACAGTAGTACACAGCAGAGTCTGGCTCTGCAGCAGAGGAGATCTGGAAATTCACACCATGCTTTTCTTCAGACAGTTTAGTAGAGAACCTTGTTTCCAATGTCAGAGATTCTGCTTTTTTTGTAATGTTCATCCCTGAGATGAGATAGGAACTCTGGTGGTTTTCCTGGATATTGTCGATACCAGAAGAAATAATCATCACCAGCTGCTTGTCTGGAGTATCTGTAAGACAGAGTAACAGAGCTGTCTTCTAAACTGTTCTCTTCTTTCTCTACTGGAGTGAGTTCTTGACAACTGACTCCTAAAGGAAGAGATAACTCTGTTAATTCATGTTTTTTAAAACTCAATGATTTCCATTCAAATGTAATTCAAATAAACGTGTCCTTCCTTCATAATCCAACATACCTGTGAGGATGGAGAGAAACATCAGAGAAAACCCCCAATGCTGCAGTGGCAGCATGTTGAATAAAGGTAATGTTGATGGTGTGTGTATTGATCTCTGTTGAATCTAGAAGTTCCTCTCTCTTCTATAGTTCAGTAACAGCTCAGCTCCTCCCTGAGTCTCTCCGTCTCCTCCTTATATTTGGTGCAGATTTCCTTTAGTTCTTGAACGTATAAAAGGTGGCAACTGTTGTGAACGTGCTACGTCCTCATGAATATTTACCAACAAATGTTGCTGTTTTACAGCTGTTGCAGATTAGAGGGAATTATGGTTGCACCTTTCCAACCAATGATCCAGACTGTAAAACATATTGTAATAGTGAGAAATGTATCTTAATGTAGGCTATAGAGAAATGCAAATTGAACATCAGTATAATTTTTTTCTCACACCTGTCTAAAAATGCACTTTTAGTAGTTAGCTAGACCATAATGTTAATATTTTTGTGATAAAACGTTATTGTTGTTATCGTTATTGCAGTTATTACAACCTAACCTGCATTATACTCTTTCTAATAGTTAGATAACATTAATTAACGTCAGTGTCAAGCCTCGTTTTTCTGGCTAACCTTACAGTTTCCACATTTTTACACATAGACAGTTAAAGATATGGACTTGTATGGCGTTTATCCACTGCTGGTAAACTCAACGCACTGTGCGTCTGTTTCCCATTGCAGTTTAGTCCCGCCTCAGCGTGGCTGGTAATCATAGCAACGCAGCAGGAAACCGCCATGACGTAAATTTAAACGCAACTCACAACCGCTACGCACCTTCTTTTTTACTGTCTGTCATGCTACACACAATGGAGGACGTCCAAGATGTGCTGTTTTTGATTCTCGGCATGATTTCAACCTTACAAGGTGGCACCCCATCATCCTTCAGGGTGTTGTTGATGGACTTCTCTGGAACGTGTTTGGAGGACTGCCTGGCAGCTTCCATGATGCTCGTGTTTTGAGACTGTCCCAATTGTGGGAGTCAGTGAGCCGTGGCAACTACTTTTCTGTTTCCGCCAGGAACAACGTGGGGTTAATGCTGGCTACTACATCCTGGGGGATTCTGCCTATCCCTTGCAGAACTGGCTCCTAAAACCATTCAATGATACTGGACGCCTCTCAGCAGAATAGCAGATCTACAACAAGAAAATTTCCAGGACACAGGATGTTGTTTAAAATGCTTTTGGTAGACTGAAGAGAATGAGCCGTTGCCTTATCAAAAGATGACAGTGATAACAAACTAAAACTGGGGAAATCTATGGCTCTGACCTGCTGTGCCTTGTATAATCTTTTTGAGACTCATGGAGAAGCTTATGCCAATGACTGGGATGCATCTGGTCCAGCAGAGCCGGTGGTGACACTGTCACAGGGTGCAGAAGAAGGAGGCAGGAATGTACGAGATACATTGTCTTGGTTGTTTTTTATAAGGAACAGTGTGCAATATTGGAAATGGCAGATGTGAAGTAATGATATAGCACAGAATTGTTGTTCTTAAAAGGTAGTAAATATAAAATATTGTACAGTATGTGAGTAGAAGAAAGTCTGGGGGTGACTTTATCCATAACCGGTGTACTGTCTAGTCCAGGGGTGGAGAAACAGGGTCCCGCTTGCTGTGCATGGCCTGCACAAGCTGGCTCAGAGTCCCAAGGAAGGCCTGGTTGAAGGCAGCAGTCGCTGCCATCTCTTCCCTTCTCAAGGCTGCTTCCTGCTCCCTTGCCTGGGCTGCGTCTTCCAACACCATCCAAACTCAAGCCGCCTTCACACGATCCGCGGCAAAACTGCTAAAGCATGTGTGGGTGGTTTGAGCGCAATAAAACCTTTACGCGTAAAATACCTTTCAATGCTTACCTGTTCATCAGGGATGCTCCGAATCCAGGACTGGGCTTCGGACTCAGCTGAATGTTGGCCTTTTTGACAGTTAAGTTTCAACCGAACCCTAGGCCTGCACCATGTGGCCTACGCTTGTCGACGTAATGCCTCTGTTGGTCATTACGGGATGGTTTTTATGTAGGTGCAGCGGTCAAAGCAGTAGGCTGTGAGAAAGTGAAAGTGGAACTTGTGAGCATAAAGTGATGTTTGGCAGGACTTTCAGTCAAATGAAGGCCATTCAAGTTCAGCTACGTTTTCAATCTGCAATGCTCATTTGTCTCATGGCGGCAAGGAGCCTAAATAATACCCAACATCGCAGAGCAGGCCCAATGAGATAAACTGACAACATCCACTTTGTTATGACTTTCTATTAGCATCCACTTTGTATGAATAAGCAACTGTTGAGAGCTTCCAGATGGGCATTTTCTGTACAATTCTGTAGTGTGGACTACACTATGTCCTTGTGTTAACAAGTAAAATGAACTTTGATATAAGTTAAGTGGTATCTGTCTATTATTGATAATGTATTTTTTCTTACAACTGGACTTCATGTCAAAGAGCCAACGAGTGTTGGATCAGAATGTCTAGCTGCCATGAATCCAGTTTTGGACGGGTAACACAAGGAAAAAGAGGAACTTCTCACATTGCTGGGCTATACATATTGCAAGAATTTTGCAACTTTATTTTTTTTGCACTTTCAGAATGTTATTTGGTTATTAAGAGAAAGTTTAGTATCTTCAGATCTTCTGCAGCCATGAGAGGTCAAGTGCAAATATGTTGAAGTTGTTGGGGAAACTCCTGTTTTCACAAAATTCTTGTTTTAAGAAACATTAGTTGAATTTTGCTTTGATGTCTGCATTTCTCTACTCATGTATGGGACCTATTTGAGATGCAGAGCAGCCTTGATGGAAGGAGCTCATTGTGATCTAATGATCCTCAGGGTTTGAAGAGGATTTGGTAAGTAAGTCAGTGTCCATGTATCTGTTGTCATGGTGTCTTGTGTTTGAACCCTCATACAGTTGGTTTGTCATTGATGTGGATTTGCTGCTCATGTGAGTCCTCCCACAGTGTTACACTAGCAGCTGGAACCACAGGGACTCTGACAAAACTGGAATAATCAGAATCCATCTGATATCAAGCTGTGGTTTGAACACCACTTCCCTCCTCTTTGAAGAGTAGTCCCATATCTGTGTTCAGGTTTTTGTACAGCCTCTTCTACACTTTGTATCACTGTGTTTCTAGAGCACAGTAGTAGAGACCTGTGTCTGCCAGGGTTAGGGTCTTTATGGTCAGTTCAGTTGATTTCACTGATGTTTTGGATTCATATTTCTGTTTATCTGGGATATGTTCACCACTACTTGCTCCTTTCCAGAGAATGAACTGAGGTGCCTGAAGGTCTGAATGATGTCTGTACCAGTAAAGGTTGGGATCACTATCTGTTGTCTCATAGTCACATCTGAGTGAGACAGGTTCTCCTTCTCTTTTACTGAATTCATCTTCTACAGGAGAGATTTTGTCTCCAGCTATTAATCCTGAAAAGTAGAGAAAATGAAGCCATTAGACTAACATTGTTCATGAGGCTGAGAGGAGAAGACAGAGGAAAATGTCAACTGTACATTGTTACTCTGGACAGGAACAGCTCAACTGGTCAGAGATTTCTGCTCTGACTGCAGTTTATATAAATCTTTAGAAAATAATAAAACCATGTTGTTCTTTGTATCTTACCAAAGAAAAAGAGCAGCAAGAATAATCCCCAGCCAATGTTCCATCTCTACAACAAGGTTTAAATCAACAGGAGAAACTAGCTGATGTTCAACATCCAGTCTGAGAATTGTTCTCTTCACAGCTCCATTCTTATTGACTGAATGGTTGAACACAGTGCACAAGTAGTGCACCTCCTACTTGATAATGTCGCCCTCTAGTGGAGCTACAAAGTTCAGATGGTGATCAGTTGACAGCTTCGCCCCGCTCTTCACCCGAATGTCCAGAACATACGTCCTCAGATCAGAAGAAACGATTATAAAATCGATCATAGACGTTTTGGCCTAGGGTGCTCTGGTACCGCGTACACTTATGAGCCCCCTATGTTTGAACTTTGTGTTTGTTATGGACAATCCATGACTAGCACAGAAGTCCAACACAGACAAGCACTCTGGTTTAGATCAGTGACCCGGTCCTCCCAATCCCAGGACGTTGTGACACTCTGCTTTGATCAGGTCCTAGAGTTCTAGATTTAGAAGTAAAAGTAGTCACTTACTTATGGATCAATAATCTGTAAATGCATGTGTGAAAGAGAAAATAAAAGTCTGAATGAACATTCCTCTAACTCAGGTTGATAACAACAACTGGACTGCAGAGAGATGGAAACTTTCTTTTTTTTAAATGCAGTTGAATAACTTAATTTCAGACACGTTTAAAATAACATACTTTTTCCTCTCTAAGTTTGGGGAAAGGTGTCAAGTCTTTCAGGTCAAAAGGTCAAGTCCAAGTGAAGTCATGAGTCACTGGTGTTGAAGTCCAAGTGGAAATGCAAGTCTTTCTTCTCGAGTAGAGTCTAAAGTCATCAATTTGTGATGTAAGTCTGCTCCGCAGGTTAAGGGAATCTACACATTTATATAACATTTAGCATATTTAAATTATTGTCATGAGTTTCAAGGATTGTGTTTGAGAAGACAACAGTATGTCTGTTAAGTAACACGTTTCAACAATGACAAACAAACTGTAGAGAAAAATAACTTTCTTGTCTAAACAAGAGATTCAAACAAGATTCACAACAACAATGAACTGGATTACATCTTTTTCATGAAGTTGTAACCACAAATAATCAGTGAAGACCATAAAATATTGCATTTATTCAGTAAATTATGTTGTCAGTGTCCAGTTGTTTCCACTGTTGTTGAATAGAAGGAGCTGAAGTGTGTCTATGTTCAGTGAGGAGCTGTCAGGTTTTTGTACAGAGTTGTGGTGTTTCCTGTCACTGTGGGCCTCAGATCACAGTAGTACACAGCAGAGTCTGACAGCTGAGCTGAGGAGATCTTCAGATCAACTTGATTTCTCTCCTCATTCAGTATAGCAGTCAGTTGAGGGTGAGGAGGTTTTGCTTCCACTACTGAAGGTGGTTTTGTATCAGTGATCAGGAGAAGGAACTGAGGAGCTGATCCAGGATCCTGTCGATACCACTGGAGATTTTGAGCTTTAACTGAATAGGTACAGGACAGAGTAGCACTACGGCCCTCTGATGAAAACACTTCAGCACTGCTGGCAGTAATCTCATCTTCCATCGTGTTACCTAGTGAGGAAAACAACATGTTAGATTTACACCGCTGCTCCAAAGTCACATCTCCAACATTTGGAAAACATCACTCTGACATTTATAAGTTCAGCAAATGATGCTGTCAACAATGTATTAATCAGTTATTAGTGATAAAGTGATGACATCTAGATTGATGCTTTAGAAATGTGTAACTTTGAACTCTATCTAAAATCTGAACTGGATCTGTAAAACCTTGAAAATGTCTTTATATTTCAGGATTCATAATCCAAACCATCCGTACCTATGAGAGAGAAGCAGAACAGAACTGCAGTGAGTTTTTCCATGTCTGCAGAGGTGAAATGCTGTTTTAGAAGGTTCAGGATGAATAAGTGTTTTGAGTTGTTGGTCTGATGTTCACAGCTGGAATCAAACAGTTGTCTGTCATGAAGCCACCTCTGCAGTCAGGAGGAGGAGACTCAGATGTTGACTTACTTTCATTTCTCCAAGTCTTCATCACAACTGGGTTTCATTGGTGAAAAGAATCCAGACTGGCTCATAAAATACTCTGAAGGTTAACAGAGGGTGTCTCTCTCTGGTGGACGTTGTGGAGTATTGTGTTGTCTTTGCTCCAAAGGTTTTTGTACAGAGTTTTGGTGTTTCCTGTCACTGTGGGCTGCAGAGCACAGTAGTACACAGCAGAGTCAGACAGCTTAGCTGAGGAGATCTGGAGATCCATTTTGGTTTTATCCTCACTCACTGAAGAAGACAGTCCAGATTTTGTTTCATTTTGCGATCCCAAGTGAAATATGAGGAACTCTGGAGGTTTTCCTGGATATTGTCGATACCAGTAAAACTGATCACTACCAGCTGCTTGTCTGGAGTAACTGTAGGACAGAGTAATAGAGCTGTCTTCTAAACTGTTCTCTTCTTTCTCTACTGGAGTGAGTTCTTCACAGCTGACTCCTAAAGGAAGAGATAACTCTGTTATTTCCTATAGAAACAGACTCAATTAATGATTCACATTCAGACGTTATTAGAATAAAATTTCTTAATGCTGCATAATGTAACATACCTGTGAGGATGGAGAGAAACATCAGAGAAAACCCCCAATGCTGCAGTGGCAGCATGTTGAATAAAGGTAATGTTGATGGTGTGTGTATTGATCTCTGTTGAATCTAGAAGTTCCTCTCTCTTCTATAGTTCAGTAACAGCTCAGCTCCTCCCTGAGTCTCTCCGTCTCCTCGTAGCTCTGTAGTTTCTCTTCTCTCTGTTACACTTCTTACAAACCTACATCATGAAAATTATTTAATATAAAGTTCAACAGTGTGTGTCTCCCTCTGGTGAACGTTGTGGACCATCATGTTGTCTTTGCTCTAGAGGTCTTTAACATTTTTTAAGCCAAGCCAAGCTTAACTGAAAGAGACTGATCAGGGCCCCCCTGCTACATTATTGTATAAAATGAAGTTGCATATAAAACTGTGCCTAAAATAACATGTAGGGTGGCCTAAACCTTTATACATACATTTTTGCATAGAATATTAAGCAATTATAATCAGAATCAGCTTTATTCGCCAGGTTTGAGGACACAAACGAGGAATTTGACTAGGGGACTAGAAGAAGAAGAAGAAGCTTTCAGGGCGCTAGACCTAGTCACCTTCCTGTTATGAGATTAAGAACCAGTGACGATTTTGAAGACAAGACGCTATTAAATCTTCAGATGGTAATATTAGAACTAATCCTGTCGATATCAATAAATCCTTTCAGACATTTTATTCCAATCTGTATAAACCTGAGGTTACGTTGGATAAACTGTGACAGCTGGTTAAATCAGCTTGACTTATCTCAGTTATCAGCAGAGGAATCAGCTAGCTTGGACAAATTCGTTTCTATTGAAGAATTAAGCTTGGCTTTACAGAATTTGCAAAAAGGAAAATCACCGGGCTTTGATGGGATTCCCCCTCAATTTTTGGCAACTTCTTTGGGGTCAGTTGGGCCTTTTCCTTCTTGACATGATTAACTTCTCTATTAAAAAGGGTGAATTCTCAAGGGATGTTATTACAGCCTTAATTTCCTTTCTCCTCAAAAATGATTAGAATCCTTTTCCTAGTGCTCTGGCTTTCAGCCTCCGACAAAGAAATCTTTGCAAACCTCCTAGCCCGTCGTTCTGAGTCCCACATGTAAAAATTAGTGAACCCTGACCAAACAGGATTCATAAAATCAAGACTAGCATTAGACAATGTTAGACGCCTTCTCCACATTGTTGATGTGGCAGAAGACAATCAGAACCCAATGTCACTTCTTTCTCTTGATGCAATAAAAGTCTTTGACGGATTTGAGTGGGCATTTTTATGGTCAGTCTTAGAGGTGATGGGCTTTGGTAAATCTTTCATTGGTATGATCAAAGCTTTGTATTCTAATCCCTCAGCCCGAGTCTTAACCGGACACACTTTCTTTTTATTTCCAGTCTCTACATCTTCCCGCTAAGGTTCCAATCGACTTTGGTTTCACAAATATAAATTCACAGTACACGGCACCCTCTCTCTTTATTTGCGGATGATGTTTTGGTCTTTTTAGAAAACCCCTCTGTCTCTTCCTAATCTTCTGTCATTATGCGAGGAGTATGGAAGCTTATCAGGCTTTAAAATGAACTGGTCAAAGTCTGCACTACTTCCTTTAAATGATTCTGCCGCAACTCAATCGTCTCTGCCGACATCCCAATTGTTAAGCAGTTTAAAAGAACTCCTCTTAACCCAGTAAGTTTACAAAACAGACTTGCAGTCCCTCTGAGAGTCCTGCATGGCATCCAGTTGTCCCCATTCTTCCTGCTTTTGCTTTGTCAAGCATCAATGAAAAAAAAATTCTGGTGCACGCCCTCTGGTCTCTACTTAGACATGCAGTTGGTTTGTCATTGATGTGGATTTGCTGCTCGTGTGAGTCCTCCCACAGTGTCACACTAGCAGCTGGAACCACAGGGACTCTGATAAAACTGGAATCATCAGAATCCATCTGATATCAAGCTGTGGTTTGAATACCACTTCCCTCCTCTTTGAAGAGTAGTCCCATATCTGTGTTCAGGTTTTTGTACAGCCTCTTCTACACTTTGTATCACTGTGTTTCTAGAGCACAGTAGTAGAGACCTGTGTCTGCCAGGGTTAGGGTCTTTATGGTCAGTTCAGTTGATTTCTCTGATGTTTTAGTTTCATATTTCTGTTCATTGGGATATATTCACACTTTTTGCTCTTTCAGAGAATAAACTGAGGTGACTGAAGGTCAGAATGATGTCTGTACCAGTGCAGTTCAGGATTACTAAACGTGTCTCATAGTCACATCTGAGTGAGACAGGTTCTCCTTCTCTTTACTGACTTCATCTTCTACAGGAGAGATTTTTGTTTCCAGCTATTAATCCTGAAAAAGTAGAGAAAATGAAGCCATTAGACTAACATTGTTCATGAGGCTGAGAGGAGAAGACAGAGGAAAATGTCAACTGTACATTGTTACTCTGGACAGGAACAGCTCAACTGTTGAGAGATTTCTGCTCTGAACTGCAGTTTATATAATCTTTAGAAAATAATAAAACCATGTTGTTCTTTGTATCTTACCAAAGAAAAGAGCAGCAAGAATAATCCCAGCCAAGGTTCCATCTCTACAACAGGTTAAATCAACAGGAGAAACTAGCTGATGTTCAACATCCAGTCTGAGAATTGTTCTCTTCACAGCTCCACTTCTTATTGACTGAATGGTTGAACACAGTGCACAAGTAGTGCACCTCCTACTTGATAATGTCGCCCTCTAGTGGAGCTACAAGGTTCACTACAACAGGGTAGAAAAAAGGCTTCCAGCAGCTTGGCAGTGTGTCAGCTTGTGTTTTTGTACAGAGACTGTGGGTTTGCTGTCACTGTGGGCCTCACAGCACAGTAGTACACAGCAGAGTCTGGCACTGCAGCAGAGGAGATCTGGAGATCCACACCATGCTTTTCTTCAGACAGTTTAGTAGAGAACCTTGTGTCTGATTGTAGAGACTCTCCGCTTTTTGTAACACTAAGCCCTGAAATGTACAGGAGAAACTCTGGAGGTTTTCCTGGATATTGTCGATACCAGAAGAAATCATCATTAGCATTTATAGTCCTGGAGTATCTATAGGACAGAGTAACAGAGCTGTCTTCTAAACTGTTCTCTTCTTTCTCTACTGGAGAGAGTTCTTCACAGCTGACTCCTAAAGGAAGAGATAACTATGGTATTAGATGTAGAAACAGGCTAAAATGATTAACATTTAGATGTTATTGAATCAAACTTGTCCATCCTTCATAATGTAACATACCTGTGAGGATGGAGAGAAACATCAGAGAAAACCCCCAATGCTGCAGTGGCAGCATGTTGAATAAAGGTAATGTTGATGGTGTGTGTATTGATCTCTGTTGAATCTAGAAGTTCCTCTCTCTTCTATAGTTCAGTAACAGCTCAGCTCCTCCCTGAGTCTCTCCCTCTCCTCCTAGATCTGTATCTTCACCTCTCTGTTAAGCTTCCTCTGGTTAACAGACTGGGGCATTTAAACCATTTTCAATTCGATTTTATTTATAGTATCAATTCATAACAAGAGTTATCTTGAGACTAGGGGTGTAACAATACACCAAACTTTGGATTGATAGTGTTCACTATTTTTGACCCATGATTTTGATACAAACCTCGATTCTTTTTTTTGTGGGAGAAGTAATACAACATCCACAGTCAGCCCCCAGCAGGTAGCAACCATTGACTCCATTACAGCCCGGAGGGGGGGGGGCACATCCACAGCCAGCCCGCAGCAGCTAGCAACCAGCCAGGTTAACACTTAACTCCGGTGCTAAGGAGGCTAACGACAGTTTTCTGAACCGTTGGGCAACAGACCCAGACACCCGAGTCAGAACATCAGCCACTTGTAATGTTAGCTAGCTAAGCCTCCATTAGCACAACTGGTGCCCCCTCATTCGCTTTTAGCCGTCTATACAGTCACCTAATTTTACCTGAAAAAACAGGACTAAAGCACCGAAAGGACTACTAATAATTTAAAGATGTGGTAGGACTGGATCTGGATGAGAGTAGCAGGCATAGCAGGGCACTGCACGGCATTACAAGGCAAAGCAAAGAATAGCAGGATGTAACAGGGAATCGCAGGATGTGGAGCAGGAACAGAGTGACAGCTGCATCCAGGATTTTGGATTCTACCTGATCCAAGGAAACATGCTGGGGGAAAAGAACATAAGGACTCCGGGGAATGACTCCCCAGAGCTAGGTTAGTACCAGGCATTTCTGGGACATGGATGCACACAAATGGAAAGATAGAGGAGAGAGGAGCTCAGTGTGTCAAAGGAAGTCCCCCGGCAGTCTAAAACTATTACAGCATAATTAACCCTCTGGGCCCTGAGGCCATTTTTACAGTTTAATTTCCGTCTGGATTTATTTTATATAATAACTTGTAAAACATCAACCCTGTTGTCTACAGTCAAGATATGAACATCATTTTTTTTAGGACAAACTGGGTTATTGGAATATTTGGGTTGCAGTGAGGTCACTTGCATGTTAAAAATGGTTGTAGGGCCTTAAAGATGAATAAATAAATAAATAAATAAATGAATCTTCCAGATATGTATTGATATCACAGACATATAAGTAAAACCTCTAAAACACTTCTCATATGTCCTGGGAGTCACACTGTGAAGAAATAATCATTATAACTTATACAGTTGACAAAATACATGCATTCTTTCAAAAAAAGTCAAGACGTTTTGCTCTCATGACATTTACTTATGCCAATAATAACATAATAATGTCATAATTATTGATATTACACTCAGAGGCTCAGAGGGTTAAGAGAGACAGGGTAAAGAGAGGAGCCTGGTCAGGCTAGAACTCTCCTCTGCTGGATCGGGCTCTACTGCCGTCCCTCTCCAGTTTAATTATATTATTGATTATATGGTAAATTAATCTGACGATCATGAAGAGAAGCAGAGAAGTGAAGGGGTGCCATGTCTGTGGTTATACACCCTCCCCCACCAGTCTAGGCGAATGCTGCGACTCCTCACTCCCTAAATATAAGCTTTATACTTCTCTCAGTTACACTTCTAAGGTAAAGTGAATCTAGACTACATCATGTTGAAGTGTAACAGAGTGTGTCTCCCTCTGGTGGACGTTATGGAGTATTGTGTTGTCTTTGCTCCAAAGGTTTTTGTACAGAGTTTTGGTGTTTCCTGTCACTGTGGGCCTCAGAGCACAGTAGTACACAGCAGAGTCAGACAGCTGAAGCTTCTGGATCTCCAGAGGAACTGATGTCTTGTTGATTTTAGCATCAAATCTGTCTCTCTGGAACTCTGGAGCATTAGATTTTGTTCCAATGGTATCACGTCTCAAAATAAATTTAGGAGAGTCATTGACTTCTTGTTTGTACCAGAACAAATATGCATTGGAGCTAACACTGGTCTCAAATGTACAGCCAAGAGTATGTATCTCTCCTTCAGTAGTAATGACATCTCCTGGTGGCTGGATCACTCTGTCTTCTCCTTTACACTCTGGGGAAGAAGAGAACATGCAGAGGAAGAGATGAATTAGTAAAAATGATTGTTTAAAGAACATTAGGTTAAAAGAGTGAATAATCTGGAATTTCCATTACTGCTGTTTCATCTCAGAAAAAATTATATAACGTATTTAGCATGTACGAGATACCAACAGAAATGATCTGTTTTTGCTTTTTTCTGCATTAAAACACTCTTTGTATCTTACCAAAGAAAAGAGCAGCAAGAATAATCCCCAGCCAATGTTCCATCTCTACAACAAGCTTTAAATCAACAGGAGAAACTAGCTGATGTTCAACATCCAGTCTGAGAATTGTTCTCTTCACAGCTCCACTTCTTATTGACTGAATGGTTGAACACAGTGCACAAGTAGTGCACCTCCTACTTGATAATGTCGCCCTCTAGTGGAGCTACAAGGTTCAGATGGTGATCAGTTGACAGCTCTGCCCTTCTCTTCACCCGAGTGTCCAGAACATACGGCCTCAAATCAGATGAAACGATTATAAAATCAATCATTGACCTTTGGCCTAGGGTGCTCTGGCACCACATACACTTATGAGAACCTTAGGGTGCTCTGGTACCAAGTCCACTTATGAGCACCCTATATTTGAACACGGTGTTTGTTATGGGAAATCCATGACTACCACAGAAGTCCAACAACAGACAACCACTCTGGTTTAGATCAGGGCGCCGGTCCTCCCAATCCCAGGACGTTGTGACACTCTGCTTTGATCAGGTCCTAGAGTTCTAGGGTTAGTAGTGAGGGTAGTGACTTACTTTATGGATCAATAATCTGTAAATGCTTGTGTGAAAGAGAAAATAAAAGTCTGAATGAACGTTCCTCTAACTCAGGTTGAAAACAAGAACTGGACCGCAGAGAGATGGAACACTTTCTTTTTTTATAAATGCAGTTGAGTAACTTTATTTCAGACACGTTTAAAATAACATACTTTTTCCTCTCTAAGTTTGGGGAAAGGTGTCAAGTCTTTCAGGTCAAAAGGTCAAGTCCAAGTGAAGTCATGAGTCACTGGTGTGGAAGTCCAGGTGGAGGTGCAAGTCTTTTCTTCTCGAGTAGAGTCTAAAGTCATCACATTTGTGACTCAAGTCTGCTCCGCTGGTTAAGGGAATCTACACATTTATATAACATTTAGCATATTTAAATTATTGTCATGAGTTTCAAGGATTGTGTTTGAGAAGACAACAGCATTTCTGTTAAGTAACACGTATCAACAATGACAAACAAACTGTAGAGAAAAATAACTTTCTTGTCTAAACAAAAATCAAGATTCACAACAACAATGAACTGGATTACATCTTTTTCATGAAGTTGTAACCACAAATAATCAGTGAAGACCATAAAATATTGCATTTATTCAGTAAATTATGTTGTCAGTGTCCAGTTGTTGCCACTGTTGTTGAATAGAAGGAGCTGAAGTGTGTGTGTGTTCAGTGAGGAGCTGTCAGGTTTTTGTACAGAGACTGTGGGTTTCCTGTCACTGTGGGCCTCAGAGCACAGTAGTACACAGCAGAGTCAGACAGCTTAGCTGAGGAGATGATCATATGGATATTTTGTCCTTCACTTCAATCTTCAGTCCAGGGTTTACTTCATTTCCTACTTGTCCTGAAGCAGAGTGTGAGATGAGGAACTCTGGTGGTTTTCCTGGATATTGTCGGTACCAGAAGAAATAATCACTAGATGACATTTCAGAGTATCTGTAGGACAGAGTAACAGAGCTGTCTTCTAAACTGTTCTCTTCTTTCTTTGATGGAGTAAGTTCACAGCTGACTCCTGAAGGAAGAGTTAACTCTGTTAGTTCTTATTGTATAATCTTCAATCAGTACTCCATAAATAATCCACATTAAGATGTTGTAGTGATTACATTTTTCAAGCTTCATAATCTATCATACCTGTGAGGATGGAGAGAAACATCAGAGAAAACCCCCAATGCTGCAGTGGCAGCATGTTGAATAAAGGTAATGTTGATGGTGTGTGTATTGATCTCTGTTGAATCTAGAAGTTCCTCTCTCTTCTATAGTTCAGTAACAGCTCAGCTCCTCCCTGAGTCTCTCCGTCTCCTCGTAGCTCTGTAGTTTCTCTTCTCTCAGTTACACTTCTGAGGTAAAGTGATTCTAGACTACATCATATTGAAGTGTAACAGAGTGTGTCTCCCTCTGGAGGACGTTGTGGAGTATTGTGTTGTCTTTGCTCCAAAGGTTTTTGTACAGAGTTTTGGTGTTTCCTGTCACTGTGGGCCTCAGAGCACAGTAGTACACAGCAGAGTCTGACAGCTGAAGCTTCTGGATCTCCAGAGGAACTGATGTCTTGTTGATTCTAGCATCAAATCTATCTTTCTGGAACTCTGGAGCATTGTCTTTTGTGCTTGAATAACGCTTCAGCATGTACTTTGGGTAATCATTGACTTCTTGTTTGTACCAGAACAAATATGGAAATGTGTCACTGGTCTCAAATGTACAGCCAAGAATAAGTGTCTCTCCTTCAGCAGTAATGACATCTCCTGGTGGCTGGATCACTCTGTCTTCTCCTTTACACTCTGGGGAAGAAGAGAACATGCAGAGGAACAGATGAATAATAAAAATTGATTGATTTAAAGCAGAGCAGTAGGTTTATAGAGTATAACATGTTATTTAGCATGTACGAGATACCAACAGAGATGATCTGTTTTTGCTTTTTTCTGCATTAAAACACTCTTTGTATCTTACCAAAGAAAAGAGCAGCAAGAATAATCCCCAGCCAATGTTCCATCTCTACAACAAGGTTTAAATCAACAGGAGAAACTAGCTGATGCTCAACATCCAGTCTGAGAATTGTTCTCTTCACAGCTCCACTTCTTATTGACTGAATGGTTGAACACAGTGCACAAGTAGTGCACCTCCTACTT
The DNA here is from genome assembly GCF_008692095.1 of Etheostoma spectabile. Lineage (NCBI taxonomy): Eukaryota > Metazoa > Chordata > Actinopteri > Perciformes > Percidae > Etheostoma > Etheostoma spectabile. The sequence goes on from NW_022603281.1 coordinate 107,318, forward strand.
GATAATGTCGCCCTCTAGTGGAGCTACAAGGTTCACTACAACAGGGTAGAAAAAAGGCTTCCAGCAGCTTGGCAGTGTGTCAGCTTGTGTTTTTGTACAGAGACTGTGGGTTTGCTGTCACTGTGGGCCTCACAGCACAGTAGTACACAGCAGAGTCTGGCCCTGCAGCAGAGGAGATCTGGAGATCCATTTTGGTTTTATCCTCACTCACTGAAGCAGACAGTCCAGACTTTGTATTTTGCAATATTCCACCTGTTCCTGAATGAGAGATGAGGAAACCTGGTGGTTTTCCAGGATATTGTTGATACCAGAAGAATAATCATCATATTTTGCTTGTCTGGAGTATCTGCAGGACAGAGTAACAGAGCTGTCTTCTAAACTGTTCTCTTCTTTCTCTACTGGAGTGAGTTCTTCACAGTTGATACCTAAAGGATGAGATAACTCTGTTATTTCATGTTGTATAATACTTAAAAAATTTCCCAATCAGATGTTATTGGAATAAAACTTGTTCACGCTTCATAATCTAACATACCTGTGAGGAAGGAGAGAAACATCAGAGAAAACCCCCAATGCTGCAGTGGCAGCATGTTGAATAAAGGTAATGTTGATGGTGTGTGTATTGATCTCTGTTGAATCTAGAAGTTCCTCTCTCTTCTATAGTTCAGTAACAGCTCAGCTCCTCCCTGAGTCTCTCCGTCTCCTCGTAGCTCTGTAGTTTCTCTTCTCTCAGTTACACTTCTAAGGTAAAGTGATTCTAGACTACATCATATTGAAGGTTATCAGAGTGTGACTCCCTCTGGTGGATGTTGTAGCTGCTCCTGGTGCCAGATGGGGCCCTTACTTGATGGATTAGAAGGAGGAACCTGATTACATTGACAGGGCTCATTCACAGTCCTGGGTTATTCCCCTTGCTGACAACTTTACATTACACATATGTTGGTCCTCTCTCCTTTCTTACTGTTACTTCTCCTTCCCATTGTCATCATTAAAAGTTTCAGCTGACATGGTTCCTGTTTTACAGCTGGTGCAGATTACTTTTGTTCCCTAATGTTTAAAAGGTGGTAACTGTTGTGACCCCGTCATGTCCCCTTGAATACTTCTCAACAACAAGATTGAAAATAAACTGAGAATTCATATTACAACCATTGACCTGAAAATGAATGGCCAGATTATCCTGTTCAGCGAATTGATGCAAATGCAGAAGTTCCTCAAAGCTGCAGAAGTGCTGTTGCTTACAGGTGGTTGTGTCACGGAACGGCACTGGACGTTGGACCCAAATGCAGATAGAACAGGCAAAGTATTTTGAGCTTGATAATTTATTAAAGAAAACAAAGTACAAACCAATAACAAGTGTTCTGAAAGCAGAAGGCAAACCGACCAGACAGTCGAAACAAAACACGTAAGGAAAACGATCCAAGGAGAGCAGCAGGGCTCAGGAGGAGGAAAAAAAGTCCATGGGGCCGCGGAACGGAGGGCACTAGAGACCAGTAGCAATGGCCACTCAGGAACTGGGGCCAGTGTTCACTTGAGGACTGGAGTGCTGTAGTCAGCAGCAAAGACTGATGCTTCAGGAGGCCAAACTGACCGGTGAAGATAGAGCCCCTCAGGCAGCCCAGGAGGATGTCGAGAGCTCTCCACCGGCCGAACAGGCCAGCGTGGGCAGTATCCCTCTGGAAGATAAGCAGGAGTCAGCCGGACAAGGAAAGGAACAACACGTTGCTGAAATATATTTTTCCGTGCTGTCATGGACTCTCTAAGGGCTTCTCCTTTGACTTTATGTCTCCATTTCCCACTGACTGCCTGCCAGCCTCTTCTGACTATACGGTATTCTCTACTATGCGACAGTAAGTCGCGTGGTTATGACACAATCGCCTATTTTCCAAATAATGTTGTCTACAGAGCCGAAACATGAGACACAAGGTAATGGAGCCTTTTATACATTGTTTTTCTTTAGAAATAAACAACGGACAAATAGAGTCTTTAGAAGCTTCAGATGTGAAGTCATTAGCTGTCAAATTGATGCCAAAATGAATGGGAGTCAATGGGATGCTAACAGTGGGTGATCGCTTATTAGCATTAGAATTTCCCCAAAGGTTGTACGCTTTCTGGATGCTCGATTACCCCCGTGGTGTAACTCCTCTTATTTGTGAAATGACTTTGGACATGTATGTACATTTAGCTAGCTAAGCTAACTTTGTTAGCAGCAGCTGCAGGTGGGTGTATACAGCGTTCACAGCTTCAGTCGGTCTCCTCCCTCGCTCCTCCCTAGCTCCAACCTCTCTCTTAAAAACAGTCACAAACGTTTTTAATGCAACCAAAATGGCATTTACTGGATATTTCAAACTTTTTCAACAAATAAAAAACTGAAAAATTGGGCGTTCAAAATTATTCAGCCCCGTTACTTTCAGTGCAGCAAACTCTCTCCAGAAGTTAAGTGAGGATCTCTGAATGATCCAATGTGGTCCTAAATGACTGATGGTGATAACTAGAATCCAGCTGTGTGTAATCAAGACTCTGTATAAATGCACCTGTTCTGTGATAGTCTCAGAGGTCCGTTTAAAGCCAGAGAGAGCATCATGAAGAACAAGGAACACACCAGGCAGGTCCCAGATGCTGGTCTGGAGAAGTTTAAAGCTGGATTTGGATCCAAAGAGATTTCCCAAGCTTTAAACATCCCAAGGAGCACTGTGCAAGCGATAATATTGAAATGGAACGAGTATCAGACCACTGCAAATCTACGAAGACCCGGCCGTCCCTCTAAACCTTCAGCTCAGACAAGGAGAAGACCAATCAGATAAGCAGCCAAGGCCAAGGATGACTCTGGATGAACTGCAGAGATCTCCAGCTGAGGGGGGAGACTCTGTCCATAGGACAACAATCAGTCGTACACTGCACAGATCTAGCCTTATGGAAGAGTGGCAAGAAGAAAGCCATTTCTTAAAGATGCATAAAATGTCTAGTTTAAAGTTTGCCACGAGCCACCTGGTAGACACCAAACATGTGGAAGAAGGTGCTCTGGTCAGATGAATCCAAAATCAAACTTCTTGGCAACAATGCAAAATGTTATGTTTGGCTTAAAAGCAACACAGCTCATCACCCTCAACACACCATCCCCACTGTCAAACATGGGGGGCACCCTCATAGTTTGGGTCTGCTTTTCTTCAGCAGGGACAAGGAAGGTAGATGGAGCCAAATACAGGACCATTCTGGATGAAAACCTGATGGAGTCTGCAAAACACATGAGACTGGGACGGAGATTTGTCTTCCAACAAGACAATGATCCAAAACATAAAGCAAAATCTACAACGGAATGGTTCACAAATAAACGTATCCAGGTGTTAGAATGGCCAAGTCAAAGTCCAGACCTGAATCCAATCGAGAATTTTTGGGAAGAACTGAAACCTGCTGTTCACAAACGCTCTCCATCCAACCTCACTGAGTTCCAGCTGTTTTGCAAGGAAGAATGGGTCTCTTGATGTGCAAAACTGAAACATACACCAAGCGACTTACAGCTGTAATGGCAGCAAAAGGTGACGCTACAAAGTCTTAACTCAAGGGGGCTGAATCATTTTGCATGCCCAATTTTTTTATTGTTAAAAACGTTTGAAATATCCAATACATTTTGTTCCACTTCATCGTTGTGACCCTCTTGATGTTGATTCTTCACCAAAAAAATACAGTTTTATATCTTTATGTTTGAAGCCTGAATTGTGGCAAAAGGTTGAAACGTTCAAGGAGGCCCAAAACCTTTGCAAGGCACTGTAGCAGCTGTAACCACAGGGACTCTGATAAAACTGGAATAATCAGAATCCATCTGATATCAAGCTGTGGTTTGAATACCACTTCCCTCCTCTTTGAAGAGTAGTCCCATATCTGTGTTCAGGTTTTTGTACAGCCTCTTCTACACTTTGTATCACTGTGTTTCTAGAGCACAGTAGTAGAGACCTGTGTCTGCCAGGGTTAGGGTCTTTATGGTCAGTTCAGTTGATTTCACTGATGTTTTGGATTCATATTTCTGCTCATCTGGGATATATTCATCACGACTTGCTCCTTTCCAGAGAATAAACTGAGGTGCCTGAAGGTCTGAATGATGTCTGTACCAGTGGAGTACAGGACTATCATACGTTGTCTCATAGTCACATCTGAGTGAGACAGGTTCTCCTTCTCTTTTACTGACTTCATCTTCTACAGGAGAGATTTTGTCTCCAGCTATTAATCCTGAAAAAGTAGAGAAAATGAAGCCATTAGACTAACATTGTTCATGAGGCTGAGAGGAGAAGACAGAGGAAAATGTCAACTGTACATTGTTACTCTGGACAGGAACAGCTCAACTGGTCAGAGATTTCTGCTCTGAACTGCAGTTTATATAAATCTTTAGAAAATAATAAAACCATGTTGTTCTTTGTATCTTACCAAAGAAAAGAGCAGCAAGAATAATCCCCAGCCAATGTTCCATCTCTACAACAAGGTTTAAATCAACAGGAGAAACTAGCTGATGTTCAACATCCAGTCTGAGAATTGTTCTCTTCACAGCTCCACTTCTTATTGACTGAATGGTTGAACACAGTGCACAAGTAGTGCACCTCCTACTTGATAATGTCGCCCTCTAGTGGAGCTACAAGGTTCACTACAACAGGGTAGAAAAAAGGCTTCCAGCAGCTTGGCAGTGTGTCAGCTTGTGTTTTTGTACAGAGACTGTGGGTTTGCTGTCACTGTGGGCCTCACAGCACAGTAGTACACAGCAGAGTCTGGCCCTGCAGCAGAGGAGATCTGGAGATCCATTTTGGTTTTATCCTCACTCACTGAAACAGACAGTTCAGACTTTGTATTTTGCAATATTCCTCCTGTTCCTAAATGAGAGATGATGAACTCTGGAGGTTTTCCTGGATATTGTCGATACCAGTAAAACTGATCACTACCAGTTGCTTGTCTGGAGTATCTGTAGGACAGAGTAACAGAGCTGTCTTCTAAACTGTTCTCTTCTTTCTCTACTGGAGTGAGTTCTTCACAGCTGACTCCTAAAGGAAGAGATAACTCTGTTATTTCATGTTGTAGAAGACAAAAGGAATGATCTACATTCAGATGGTATTGGGATTTAAGTTCTGCATGAACCTTATTATGAAGGCATAATCTAACATACCTGTGAGGCAGGAGAGAAACATCAGAGAAAACCCCCAATGCTGCAGTGGCAGCATTTTGAATAAAGGTAATGTTGATGGTGTGTGTATTGATCTCTGTTGAATCTAGAAGTTCCTCTCTCTTCTATAGTTCAGTAACAGCTCAGCTCCTCCCTGAGTCTCTCCGTCTCCTCGTAGCTCTGTAGTTTCTCTTCTCTCAGTTACACTTCTAAGGTAAAGTGATTCTAGACTACATCATATTGAAGTGTAACACAGTGTGTCTCCCTCTGGTGGACGTTGTGGAGTATTGTGATGTCTTTGCTCCAAAGGTTTTTGTACAGAGTTTTGGTGTTTCCTGTCACTGTGGGCCTCAGAGCACAGTAGTACACAGCAGAGTCAGACAGCTCAGCTGAGGAGATGATCATATGAATTATTTTGTCCTTCACTTCAATCTTTAGTCCAGGGATTGGACTCTCCAGTGTTCCTCCTGTTCCTAAATGAGAAATGAGGAACTCTGGAGGTTTTCCCGGATATTGTCGATACCAGAAGAATCGATCAGCACCAGTTGCTTGTCTGGAGTATCTGTAGGACAGAGTAACAGAGCTGTCTTCTAAACTGTTCTCTTCTTTCTCTACTGGAGTGAGTTCTTCACAGCTGACTCCTAAAGGAAGAGATAACTCTGTTATTAGATGTAACAGTTGGACAAATTTTATTTTTATAAAGGTTTCGAGAAAAGATTCAGTTATGAAACATTGGAATCAAACCTAGAAAATGCAGAATATAACTTGCCTGTTATAATTGAACTGAAAAGTAGAAAAAACACAAAATGATCCAATGACGGCATGCTGGATAAAGTAGTCTGGTGTGTGTATTGATCTCTGTTGAATCTAGAAGTTCCTCTCTCTTCTATAGTTCAGTAACAGCTCAGCTCCTCCCTGAGTCTCTCCGTCTCCTCGTAGCTCTGTAGTTTCTCTTCTCTCAGTTACACTTCTAAGGTAAAGTGATTCTAGACTACATCATATTGAAGTGTAACAGAGTGTGACTCCCTCTGGTGGACGTTGTGGAGTATTGTGTTGTCTTTGCTCCAGAGGTTTTTGTACAGAGTTTTGGTGTTTCCTGTCACTGTGGGCCTCAGAGCACAGTAGTACACAGCAGAGTCTGTGACTTTAGCTGAGATGATCTCCAGATCAACACGTTTCCTTGTCTTGTTATTGTGAGCTGAGAAATCAGAACCAGTTGGATGAATTGATCCTCCCTCTGTGATGTAGAGCAGGAACTCTGGTCTGGATCTCTGGTATTGTCGGTACCACTGGATACTGTAGATAGCTCCCTCATATGTACAGGTCAGGTTGATGGTTCTGCCCTCTGCAACATGGTCTTCACTACTTTCTGGCTTTATGCTGTTCATGGAACCCAGGGCTGCAAAATGAGTATTATTCACGTCAGTTATCATTACCTTCCACAGATGAACCTCTAGTTGTGAAATATGTGGTTAATACAGCAGCTTAGATGAGACTGTGATCTCTGTTCTAACACTCACCTATAAAGGGAGAGAAGAGTAAAAAGAGGTAAAGCAACATGTCTTTGGAGTTGTTAAAGCCAAACAGACAGCAGATGAGCAATGTTCCTCCACTGCAGTAGAATGAACAACTAAACAGCCTCTCTGATGTGCAGCCCTTCTTCTCAACATCCAGCTGATTGGGCGTTTACTTCCTCAGACATTTCTGCTCTGGAGACACAAATCATCTCATTGGTTGAGTTAAAGGTCTGTGGGCGGGACCAGAGAATAACTTTTTGCTGAAAGGTTAAAATGGTGTTGGGCTGTCAGGGCCTTCTCTGCTGGCCCTGTCAAAATAATTAAATTAATGTGTGAAAAAATCAATTACTTTTTCAGTACAGTACGATTATATTTCCAGAAAGAATGTGGTAGCTGATTTTTCCATGTCATCTAAATGCATCACAGCTCCGTGGACCAGCACTAGTAGCATTGCTAGCCCTTCATTGAACCTGCCATTTCCCATTTGATTAGAACTTTGAGTGACGTGTGTCGTTAGCCAATCAAATTTGGTGCATAGTGACTGAATTCCCTAGGGGCCCAGCATTGTGTCGGCGCTAGCCCCCGCTGATGTCATCAAAGCTTGAACCTTTTAGCGGGTTGTGAGTGAACCAAGAGTTAACTAGCTATGGCCGCTGCCATCACACCTCCTAACAATCCTGTTTCCGATCTCCTTCATGTGACTTTTTCAAGGCAATCATTTGGAGAGAAGAATAGCTGTTTTAAGATGAAGACCTACACCTAAACTGGAGGGGCTGACCAAGGCTTGCCAAGGTTTTAACAGCTAGCACCAAGCGGAACAAGCTATTTTGCTGGCTGTGTTTGCTTTTTAATACCAGACAGGGAACATGGAACAACACAGGTTTTAACAGCCTTAATAGGGTCACCAGGGCAGCTAGCAAACTTCAGGCATCCGAGCGACCCCTCACGATGGTGTACATTAAGACCTTTGCCGAGTCCAGGCTGGATTTGCAACTGGATGAGCAGCAGAGATGAGAGACGAGCCGGCACAATGAGAGAGTGAGAAGAAACGGGACATACTGAAGCACCTCATTGATTGTGTCATCTTTTTGGGAAAGTAAGAATTGTCTTCCAGGGGACATGACGAGGGGAAAGAGTCCCTGAATCAAGGTAATCATTTGGAAATATTATCTCTGTTATTAGAGTATGATGCTGACCTCCGACACTACCTGGCCACGGCCACCGTTTTTACAGGAACATCTGGGAAAATTCAACATGGTCTCATAAGTGCGGTTGCTGACGTGCTAAATGATGCCTTCAAAAAGAGATCAACAACACCAAGTTTGTCACAGTTATGGTGGATGAGACCAACAATTTCACGTCACAGCTGTCTTTTGTATTTTGGTACTGACACCGGAGTAAAAGCGAGATTTTTTAAGTTTGAGAATGTCACAGAAAGAAAAAGAGCTCATGATCTAGCAGCTTCAGTACTTGAAGTGTTGGGCAGCTACGACTGCAAATCAAAGATAGTGACATAGTGTTATAACGGAGCCGCTGTCATGGCATCGGGACTTAATGGCGTACGCACCCGTAAAAAAAGAAAAACTCAGGCTCTGATTGTGTACGGTTATGCACATACATGAAACCTTGTGATGTCTCAGGGAGCGTCAACAATAAAGGACTTCAAAATCTATTTTGCAAATCTGGAAGGATTGTCTGCATTTTCTACACGTTCTCCCACGCGAAACAAAGCTGTTGGATGAGTTTTGCAAAAGAACCTCACGGGTCTCTCAGGTGAGATGGAACTTCAACTCCAGGTTGGTGGGCACTTGAAGGTGAGCGTGGAAACAGATGCCATCTATGAGAGGACCAGGGAGGTCGCGGTTCAGCCGAGCGCAGCTAGACCGAACAGACCCGCACACGCACAACAGACAGCTATACACAGCGCTAATCGACAGCATTATCACCGAAATCAGGAATCGATTTGAGGGTCACCAGCAACTACTGCATTTCTTGACGCACAGCTGTTTACCAAGTTGAAGCAAACATTTCCCGAAACAGCTCTCGAGCGCATCACAACGTGTTCAAAAATGCAACAGGACAAACAGGACTCTCTGCACCAGCATCTAATGCCATAGAGAAGGAGCTGCTCATTCATCTTTAGCAGGACGCTCAACTGTATGAGGAGGTCAATGAACGTTTCATCAGAAAGGATTGGAGGACGGATTTCATTTACAAGTAATGGGCGAGTGTTTCTTCTTACTGTTTAGGAGAGATAAAGTTATTGCGGTATTTTAAACATTTGTATTGCTGTTGTTTGAGTATAGATGTTGATGCTGTGTTGATGTGCCTACAGACCTTTGGTGCATGTTTCTGATGTTTCTTGAGTTGTTGTGATTGTCTTAAAGTTTAATAGTGTGTCTCCCTCTGGTGGACGTTGTGGAGTATTGTGTTGTCTTTGCTCCAAAGGTTTTTGTACAGAGTTTTGGTGTTTCCTGTCACTGTGGGCCTCAGAGCACAGTAGTACACAGCAGAGTCAGACAGCTTAGCTGAGGAGATCTTCAGATCAACTTGATTTCTCTCCTCATTCAGTATAGCAGTCAGTTGAGGGTGAGGAGGTTTTGCTTCCACTACTGAAGGTGGTTTAGTATCAGTGATCAGGAGAAGGAACTGAGGAGCTGATCCAGGATCCTGTCGATACCACTGGAGATTCTCAGCTTTAACTGAATAGGTACAGGACAGAGTAGCACTACGGCCCTCTGATGAAAACACTTCAGCACTGCTGGCAGTAATCTCATCTTCCATCGTGTTACCTAGTGAGGAAAACAACATGTTAGATTTACACTGCTGCTCCAAAGTCTCATATCCAACATTTGGAAAACATCACTCTGACATTTTTAAGTTCAGCAAATGATGCTGTTAACAATGTATTAATCAGTTATTAGTGATAAAGTGATGACAGCTAGATTGATGATTTAGAAATGTGTAACTTTGAACTCTATCTAAAATCTGAACTGGATCTGTAAAACCTTGAAAATGTCTTTATATTTCAGGATTCATAATCCAAACCATCCGTACCTATGAGAGAGAAGCAGAACAGAAGTGCAGTGAGTTTTTCCATGTCTGCAGAGGTGAAATGCTGTTTTAGAAGGTTCAGGATGAATAAGTGTTGTGAGTTGTTTGGTCTGATGTTCACAGCTGGAATCAAACAGTTGTCTGTCATGAAGCCACCTCTGCAGTCAGGAGGAGGAGACTCAGATGTTGACTTACTTTCATTTCTCCAAGTCTTCATCACAACTGGGTTTCATTAGTGAAAAGAATCCTGACTGGCTCATGAAATACTCTGAAGGTTAACAGAGTGTGTCTCCCTCTGGTGGAAGTTGTGGAGTATTGTGTTGTCTTTGCTCCAAAGGTTTTTGTACAGAGTTTTGGTGTTTCCTGTCACTGTGGGCTGCAGAGCACAGTAGTACACAGCAGAGTCAGACAGCTTAGCTGAGGAGATCTTCAGATCCATTTTGGTTTTATCCTCACTCACTGAAGAAGACAGTCCAGGGATTGGATTTTTCATTATTCCGCCTGTTCCTAAATGAGAGATGATGAACTCTGGAGGTTTTCCTGGATATTGTCGGTACCAGAAGAAATAATCAGCAGAACCTTTGGAGTATCTGTAGGACAGAGTAACAGAGCTGTCTTCTAAACTGTTCTCTTCTTTCTCTACTGGAGTGAGTTCTTCACAGCTGACTCCTAAAGGAAGAGATAACTCTGTTACTTCATGTTGTAGAAGACTTGATACAAGAGTGACATTTAAATGTTATTGAGTAAAACTTGTTCATGCAGCATAATGTAACATACCTGTGAGGATGGAGAGAAACATCAGAGAAAACCCCCAATGCTGCAGTGGCAGCATGTTGAATAAAGGTAATGTTGATGGTGTGTGTATTGATCTCTGTTGAATCTAGAAGTTCCTCTCTCTTCTATAGTTCAGTAACAGCTCAGCTCCTCCCTGAGTCTCTCCGTCTCCTCGTAGCTCTGTAGTTTCTCTTCTCTCAGTTACACTTCTAAGGTAAAGTGATTCTAGACTACATCATATTGAAGTGTAACAGAGTGTGTCTCCCTCTGGTGGACGTTGTGGAGTATTGTGTTGTCTTTGCTCCAAAGGTTTTTGTACAGAGTTTTGGTGTTTCCTGTCACTGTGGGCTGCAGAGCACAGTAGTACACAGCAGAGTCAGACAGCTGAAGCTTCTGGATCTCCAGAGGAACTGATCTTATCTTGGAATTGAGTGTAGATGAAAATCTGTCCCTGAACTCGTGCTCTGTTTTCCCCTCTCCGATCTTAAAGCGGCTGAGAATGAATTTGGGGCTGTTGTTTCCGTCCTGTTTATACCAGAAGAGATAATCATTAGATGAACTGCTGCTATATTGACAGCCAAGTGTTACTGCCTCTCCTTCAGTAGCAGTCACATCTCCTGTTGGTTGCAGCACGTTGTCTTGTTGTGCTCTGCATTCTGTAAAACAGCAACAAACAGAATCAGTGTGCTGTTAAAGAATCCTATCAATGTTGGATTGATATCAAAGAAACAGAGTTGTGTTCATACCAAGGCTCATAGCAGCCAGCAGCACTGAGATGAACAGAGGCGTCATATCTGCAGTGTGGAGTAACTCTGAGCTACAGCAAGTAGAAAGAAGGCTGGGATCTCTCTGTTTAGTCTTCATCAACACTAAGTTGGTGGATTAGAAGGAGGAACCTGATCACAGTGACAGGGCTCATTCACAGCCCTGGGTTATTCCCCCTGCTGGCAACTTTACACTACACACATGTTGGTCCTCTCTCCTTTCTCAGTGTAACATGTCTTGTTAGTAGTCATCATTGAAAACATTCTGGTGAGTTGTCACCAATTTGTTCCTCAACATATAGGTGAGGTAACTATCAAAACTCTGCTACCAAATTGTTATCTAAGAATTCTTTAATGGCTAATATACAACGCGATGAATGAGATCCACAGGGCTAGACACTGTGTCATGTACTGAACTGGTGATACTAGTCTTTAAATTGAGGTGAATGTATAGATTTGCGCTGCTAGATTGAATATGTGTGTGAAGCATCTATTTTGGCCAATATATACACCTAATTATACACTTCACTACATATTATTTTGTAAAGGCCAATAGAGTATTAAACACTATTTTGATTATAGCTACGCTATAAGTTTTTTTTGATTTCCTTTGTGTTCCTTCTGTCGCTGTTTGTTTCAGTGCCGCGAAGTGCAGAAATGGAGGTGACTGGGTTGCAGGCGACTTCAGCTTCTACTGAGAGGAAGGAGGCAAAAGCAGTAAACTTGGAAACTCCCGCCCTCCATTAAAGTTTTTGTTACCTGCCTGTTCCATCTTGCGTTTATCCAGTCTGGTAGTTTGTGCAGCAGTTTCTGGTTTTCTTCGCTGTCATTGAGTATTTGTAGACCCTTTACAAGAGGCATTGCAAGCATGCATGCATTTATGAAATCTGCAAATGCCCTTTGTTCCATCAGCATCTCTAGACTGCACTTTAGGCCAGTTTGATAGCCTTTCTCTGAATGCCTTCTGAATCACGACTGGCTGGCCGTACCTTTGATTTAGTTTGTCCCAAGCGTCCTTGTAAGCCTCTTCATGGTTTCTAAAGAAAGTCCCTTCAAGGCATTTTCGAGCTGGACCCGTTGCATATCTTTTCAGATAGTACAACTTGTCTGCCGCTGAGATGCCCCTTTGATCAATCAGTGATATGAACGAGCACAAGACTCTGGAAAGGGAAGAAGTCGAGTTAGTAACATGTATTAATGGGATGAGGTTGTATACAGATGAGAGAAGTAGGAGGAGAGAGGTGCTCAGTGCATCACGGGAAGTCCCCCAGCAGTCTAGGCCTAAAGCGGCGTAACTAAGTGATGGTCCAGGACTCTCCTGAGCCAGCCCTGACTATAAGCTTTATCAAATAGGAAAGTCTTAAGCCTACTCTTAAATGTGGAGACGGTATCTGCCTCCTGAACCAAAACTGGAACCTGGTTCCAAAGGAGAGGAGCCTGATAGCTGAACGCTCTGGTCCCTGGACCCAGACTGGAACCTGGTTCCACAGGAGAGGAGCCTGATAGCTGAACGCTCCGGCCCCCGTTCTACTTTTAGAGACCCTAGGAACCACCAGTAACCCTGCATTCTGGGAGCGTAGTGCTCTGGTGGGGTAGTAAGGTACTATGAGCTCTTTAAGATAAGATGGTGCCTGACCATGAAGACTTTGTAGGTCAGGAGAAGGATTTTAAATTCTATTCTGGATTTTACAGGAAGCCAATGCTGAGAAGCTAAAACAGGAGAGATGTGATCTCTTTTCCTGGTTCCTGTCAGAACACGTGCTGCAAAATTCTGGATCAACTGAAGAGTCTTTATGGACTTTTTGTAACAGCCTGATAATGAATGAAATTAATCAACACTGTCTCGTAAATAACTCTGAAGGTTAACAGAGTGTGTCTCCCTCTGGTGGACGTTGTGGAGTATTGTGTTGTCTTTACTCCAGAGGTTTTTGTACAGAGTTTGGTGTTTCCTGTCACTGTGGGCTGCAGAGCACAGTAGTACACAGCAGAGTCTGACAGCTTAGCTGAGGAGATCTTCAGAGGAAAGGACTTATCCTTTACTGTAGCATCAACTCTCTCTTCTCTTTAGAATTATCAGTTTTTACAGAGAAACGTTGCAGCAGCATCTTTGGGAAATCATTTTCTTCTTGTTTGTACCAAACAAAGTGGGACCTGTATAAGTTGTCTCAATGTACAGCCAAGATGTAAGTGTCTCTCCTTCAGTAGTAATGACATCTCCTGGTGGCTGGATCACTCTGTCTTCTCCTTTACACTCTGGGGAAGAAGAGAACATGCAGAGGAAGAGATGAATCAATAAAGATGATTGATTAAAGGAGAACAATCAGTATGTTTCAATAGTTACCTAGCCAGAGAGTCAGAATCAGGATGTTAGTCAGCCAGTGTTTCATGTCTGCAGTGAGAGGGGGGGAGAGAGGAAGAGCATTGATACTCTGAGGGATCTGGGCCTTCACATCATTGCTCCTTCCTCTTCATCATCTGTTGAGGAACTCTCAACATTTTGTGATTGTCCTGAACAGAGTGTGTCTCCCTCTGGTGGACGTTGTGGAGTATTGTGTTGTCTTTGCTCCAAAGGTTTTTGTACAGAGTTTTGGTGTTTCCTGTCACTGTGGGCCTCAGAGCACAGTAGTACACAGCAGAGTCAGACAGCTTAGCTGAGGAGATCTGCAGATCAACTTGATTTCTCTCCTCATTCAGTATAGCAGTCAGTCGAGGGTGAGGAGGTTTTGCTTCCACTACTGAAGGCGGTTTTGTATCAGTGATCAGGAGAAGGAACTGAGGAGCTGATCCAGGATCCTGTCGATACCACTGGAGATTATAGCTTTAAACTGAATAGGTACAGGACAGAGTAGCACTACGGCCCTCTGATGAAAACACTTCAGCACTGCTGGCAGTAATCTCATCTTCCATCGTGTTACCTAGTGAGGAAACAACATGTTAGATTTACACCGCTGCTCCAAAGTCACATCTCCAACATTTGGAAAACATCACTCTGACATTTTTAAGTTCAGCAAATGATGCTGCTAACAAAGTATTAATCAGTTATTAGTGATAAAGTGATGACATCTAGATTAATGCTTTAGAAATGTGTAACTTTGAACTCCATCTAAAATCTGAACTGGATCTGTAAAACCTTGAAAATGTCTTTATATTTCAGGATTTATAATCCAAACCATCCGTACCTATGAGAGAGAAGCAGAACAGAACTGCAGTGAGTTTTTCCATGTCTGCAGAGGTGAAATGCTGTTTTAGAAGGTTCAGGATGAATAAGTGTTGTGAGTTGTTGGTCTGATGTTCACAGCTGGAATCAAACAGTTGTCTGTCATGAAGCCACCTCTGCAGTCAGGAGGAGGAGACTCAGATGTTGACTTACTTTCTTTTCTCCAAGTCTTCATCACAACTGGTTTCATTGGTGCAAAGATCCAGACTGGCTCATAAATACTCTGAAGTTGAACAGAGTGTGTCTCCCTCTGGTGGACGTTGTGGAGTATTTGATGTCATTGCTCCAAAGGTTTTTGTACAGAGTTTTGGTGTTTCCTGTCACTGTGGGCTGCAGAGCACAGTAGTACACAGCAAGTCTGACAGCTTAGCTGAGAGATCTTCAGATCCATTTTGGTTTATCCTGACTCACTGAAGAAGACAGTCCAGGGATTGGACTTGTCAGCATTCCCTGTCCCTAAATGAGAGATGAGGAACTCTGGGGTTTTTCCTGGATATTGTCGATACCAGAAGAATCTATCAGCACCAGCTGCTTGTCTGGAGTATCTGTAGGACAGAGTAACAGCTGTCTTCTAAACTGTTCTCTTCTTTCTCTACTGGAGTGAGTTCTTCACAGCTGACTCCTAAAGGAAGAGATACTCTGTTATTTCATGTTGTATTAGACGTAATGAATGATTCACATTCAGCTGGTTTTGTAATTAAGTTCTGCATGAACTTTTTCAAACTGCGCAATTTAACACACCTGTGAGGATGGAGAGAACATCAGAGAAAACCCCCAATGCTGCAGTGGCAGCATGTTGAATAAAGGTAATGTTGATGGTGTGTGTATTGATCTCTGTTGAAATCTAGAAGTTCCTCTCTCTTCTATAGTTCAGTACAGCTCAGCTCCTCCCTGAGTCTCTCCGTCTCCCTCGTACTCTGTAGTTTCTCTTCTCTCAGTTACACTTCTAAGGTAAAGTGATTCTAGACTACATCATATTGAAGTGTAACAGAGTGTGTCTCCCTCTGGTGGACGTTGTGGAGTATTGTGTTGTCTTTGCTCCAAAGGTTTTGTACAGAGTTTTGGTGTTTCCTGTCACTGTGTGGCCTCAGAGCACAGTAGTACACAGCAGAGTCAGACAGCTTAGCTGAGGAGATGATCATATGGATTATTTTGTCCTTCACTTCAATCTTCACTCCAGGGATTGGACTTGTCAATATTCTTCCTGATCCTACATGAGAGATGAGGAACTCTGGTGGTTTTCCTGGATATTGTCGGTACCAGAAGAAATAATCACTAGATGAAATTTTGGAGTATCTGTAGGACAGAGTAACAGAGCTGTCTTCTAAACTGTTTCTCTTCTTTCTCTACTGGAGTGAGTTCTTCACAGCTGACTCCTAAAGAAGAGATAACTCTGTTATTTATGTTCTAGAAACATAATGAATGATTCACATTCAGATGGTTTTGTAATTAAAGTTCTGCATTAACTTTTTCAAACTGTACAAACTAACATACCTGTGAGGATGGAGAGAAACATCAGAGAAAACCCCCAATGCTGAGTGGCAGCATGTTGAATAAAGGTAATGTTGATGGTGTGTGTATTGATCTCTGTTGAATCTAGAAGTTCCTCTCTCTTCTATATTTCAGTAACAGCTCAGCTCCTCCCTGAGTCTCTCCGTCTCCTCCTAGCTCTGTAGTTTCTCTTCTCTCAGTTACACTTCTAAGGTAAAGTGATTCTAGACTACATCATATTGAAGTTAACAGAGTGTGTCTCCTCTGGTGGACGTTGTGGAGTATGTGTTGTCTTTGCTCCAAAGGTTTTTGTACAGAGTTTGTGGTGTTTCCTGTTACTGTGGGCCTCAGAGCACAGTAGTACACAGCAAGTCAGACAGCTTAGCTGAGGAGATCTTCAAGGACTGAACTTTAACTTGGAATGAGTGTAGATGAAATCTGTCCTGAACTCGTCCGGTGTGTTCCCTTCATCCCCTTGAACGCGCATCAGAATGAATTTGGGTCTGTTGTTTCCATCCTGTTTGTACCAGAAGAGATTATCATTAGATGAACTGCTGCTATATTGACAGCCAAGTGTTACTGCCTCTCCTCATAGCAGTCACATCTCCTGTTGGTTGCAGCACTTTGTCTTGTTTGTCACTGCATTCTGTAAACAGCAACAACAGAATCAGTGTGCTGTTAAGAATCATATCAATGTTGGATTGATATCAATGAACGAGTTGTGTTCATACCAAGGCTCATAGCAGCCAGCAGCACTGAGATGAACAGAGGCGTCATGTCTGCAGTGTGGAGTAACTCTGAGCTACAGCAGTAGAAAGAAGGCTGGGATCTCTCTGTTTAGTCTTCATCAACACTAAGTTGGATTAGAAGGAGGAACCTGATCACAGTGACAGGGCTCATTCACAGCCCTGGGTTATTCCCCTGCTGACAACTTTACACTACACACTTGTTGGTCCTCTCCTCTTTTCTCAGTGTATCTGTCTTTTATGAAGTGATCTTTAAAATGTAACGATGTGTGCACGTCTAGATGTGTTTGTTAAAAAGCGAGCAGCAGCATTCTGAACAATTTGAAGACGTGAGATGGAGGTCTGATTCACACTAACATAGAGACATACACAAACCACACAAACACACACACACACCACATAGAGAGCGTTACAGTACTCCAACCTTGAACTAGTAAAAGCATGAATGGCCTTTTCTAGGTTGTGTCTGCTCAGAAAGGGCTTAACTTAGCTGCAGGCAAAGTTTGAAAATGCTCATTTTAACAACGTTACTGATCTGCTTATCAAAATTTCATGCTGCAATGCCACAAAGTGTAACCCCAAGTTTTTGACAGCTGATCTAGTGTAAGATGCCAAGCTCTCAAACACAAAGCTGGACCATTCTTCATGCCTGGAGTACTGAAATAATACTCTGTTTTACTTAATTCACGATACAACTAAGCAGGGAGTCTAGTGCGACATTGTCATTTGATTTCATAGGCAATAGATTTGCAAATCACTGCATAGCAATGAAAGACAGGTTGTGCTTTCCTTTAATTGCCCCTAAAGGCAGCATGTACAAAGAAAACAGAATAGGGACAAGAATTGATCCCTGTGGTACCCCACAAGAGAGGAGCACTAATGAGAATAGGTCCCTAATCATAAAGAAAGCTCCTATTTGACAGTTAGGAAATGAACCAGAGGAGCATGGATTTATGACAGAGTTAGTAATATTAAATAAAAATCTAGGTTCATGGCAACTGCTAGCTATGACAGAAAGAGATGCTGTCTCTTCGCCACCTTCACAGCATTCTGGTATGTGGCTAGAGTGTCCCTTAATACACCCAGGGACACCTGTACACTGTCTTTCTTCCATCTTTGTTCAGCTTGTCTGCAGTGTTGCCTCAGGGCCCTTGTGGTGTCATTTAGCCAGGGGTCCTCCTTAGGTTTAACAGCTTTAATACGATAAGGGGCAATAGAGTCTAGGATTTCAGTGCATGTGGATTGGAACTCAGAGAGAATGTTATCTGGGGAAGAGGGAGAGACCAGACCATTCTTTACATAAAACTGTGAGCCCACAAACGCAGAGGCAAACTCTCCAGCTGAAGAGGAGGTGATGCAGCGGCGCCTAGAAGCTGAGGAGCAGAATGTAACATACCTGCTATAATTAAAATAAATTGTGATTCTAGACTACATCATATTGAAGTGTAACAGAGTGTGTCTCCCTCTGGTGGACGTTGTGGAGTATTGTGTTGTCTTTGCTCCAAAGGTTTTTGTACAGAGTTTTGGTGTTTCCTGTCACTGTGGGCCTCAGAGCACAGTAGTACACAGCAGAGTCAGACAGCTCAGCTGAGGAGATCTTCAGAGGAACTGATCTTATCTTGGAATTGAGTGTAGATGAAAATCGGTCCCTGAACTCGTCCGCTGTGTTCCCTTCATCCCCTTGAACGCGCATCAGAATGATTTTGGGTCTGTTGTTTCCATCCTGTTTGTACCAGAAGAGATAATCATTAGTTGAACTGCTGCTATATTGACAGCCAAGTGTTACTGCCTCTCCTTCAGTAGCAGTCACATCTCCTGTTGGTTGCAGCACGTTGTCTGGTTGTGCTCTGCATTCTGTAAAACAGCAACAAACAGAATCAGTGTGCTGTTAAAGAATCATATCAATGTTGGATTGATATCAAAGAAACAGAGTTGTGTTCATACCAAGCTCTAGCAGCCAGCAGCACTGAGATTAACAGAGGCGTCATATCTGCAGTGTGGAGTAACTCTGAGCTACAGCAAGTAGAAAGAAGGCTGGGATCTCTCTGTTTAGGTCTTCATCAACACTAAGTTGGTGGATTAGAAGGAGGAACTGATCACAGTGACAGGGCTCATTCACACGCCCTGGGTTATTCCCCTGCTGACAACTTACACCACACACATGTTGGTCCTCTCTCCTTTCTCGGTGTAACATGTCTTGTATGAAGTGATCTTTAAAATGTTCATGTGGCTTGTTTCTTGTTTATTCCCCAACATAAAAATGTCTGTGAACCTGCTACCCTGCTTGGTAGTTCTTATAAAATTTTTTTATAGTATTAAGACAAGAAAAACTTTATTTTCTGTGTCATGTTACAGATATTTGTCTTTGACAGGGCATGCTCAAATGACATAAGATACCTATAAGAACATAAAGATACAGTACATATAGAAACAGTAAACAATCATTGACTGTGCAGACTACAAAATGCAAAAACAGAGCAAGAAGAAGTCTGAGTGGAGCTGTTGGACTCCGTCTATGTTTGGCTTTCATGTGCTCATGGCAGTGGGATGAAGGTTCCTTACGTGTTTTCCGTGCAAAGAGACCTCTAGTGTCGACCTGATGGCAGTAACTGAAAGGATTGTTGGGGGGGTGGGGGGGTCGTCAGTCCATCCCTTTCTCCTCATGAACTCATATCTCAGCAATGTCTGACCAACTTTCTTCATCTTTGAATAAACATTCACTTGAACTAAAGGATGAACTGATTAGATTTGATTAGATTTTTGTGGGTTTTCGTGCCGTGAATTCAAAACTCATTCCTTAGGACAGATCATCATAGCTTCAGAACATATCTTATCATCTCTATGCAGATGACATCCAGCTGTATTTTTTATTTAAACCTGAAGGGCTTAATAAACTTACTGTACTAAACTATGATTACAGTTTAAATGCAATTACAAACTTGTTGAATAAACAATTGCTTGCAGTTAATGCAGACGAAACAGGAGTTTTGTTTTTTTGTTTTTTTTATGTGTCCCTGATAACTTCCAATCAGCGATCAGCAGATCCTGGGAGCCTGGTCCTAATCTTCTAGATCTAGTCGGATCTCTTCTTAGTGATTTATGACCAATCAACAGCTTTTGATGCCTATATTAGACATTCATTCGATCATGTTTCTTCCCCCTGAGAAACATAGCAAACTCTGGTCCGTGTCAAAAATGAAAGGAGAGGCTCATACCTACCTTATCTTGTCACGATTAGACTGCGCAAGTCTCTTTTTACATGTCTTAATCCATTCTGTACTCTAATGACAAACAGTTCAGAATGCTGCTGCACGGTCCTTAGCATACTTAAATTATTACCAAAAGACGACAAGAGTCACTGGAATCATTTTCAATATATTTTGACTTGCGCATGGAGCCAACACACTGCAGTAGGTACAGAGATTGACTGAAGAGCGAACTCCACAGTCTTCACTTTTTCCATAGAAATCTCCCCTCCTTGCTCCAATGCCCCAAACAGCTACACTGTCTCAAAGCTCATTAAAACTCTACCTGACCTATGAAGGGAAGGAAGCAGTCAAGACAGGAAAGGGGGAAGTTTAGTCTTGAGTGTCTGAAGATAGCTGGGGAGGTATGTGGCTCTGGGTTCGTGAAGATGGTTACTATAAGCCAGTAAAGGTTCAAAAATATTCACCTTAGAGAGTTACATTTTCTAAAATTTTCCATTACGAAAAAACAAAGTCCTGCTAACAGGTATTTTTTGTAGTACTACCTCAGTCGAGGTTCAAATATGCTGAGGAGATCCCATTGATTGGTCGGAGAGAATCGTCACTAATCACTGCATCATCATTGCTACGGACAGACGGCGGGGGGGCTAAATTCAGTTTGCTTCTGTCTGTGGAAACGAGAATCAAAACACACCTTCTGTGTGTGTCGCGTTAGGTCCGGCAGCAGTCGCTATGACGACCAGCCACGGCTCGACTCACGCATGAGGCAGTTCTAATCTGCAATGGAGGAAGAAGGACGGGGTACCACGGTCGAGGCGAGCAGGTACCCTTAATGGAAAAACGCCATTTGAGTGTACCTTGGACTGGTTTTAAAACTGGAGGAGACTGTTCCTCTCAGTCGGTGGCTCCTAAGCTGTGGAATAGTCTTCCAATACGCTTAAAGTCATTGGACGCCGTGGCCTTTTTTTTAATGAGCAGCCAAAAAACCATCTGTTCACGCAGGCGTTTAGGTAGCATTTTAAACCTGTGACTGCTACTGTTTTTCTTTTTAATTTTGTGTAGTGTTTTCACTTCTGCTTTGTTGATGATTATGTTGGATTGGTAATTTTTTGCTGTATTATTTGATTGTGAAGCACTAGGAAACTGATGTCTGTGAAGATGCTATTACATGAACTTTGCTAGCTTGCATGCTAGTATGTAAGTCATTGTCCATGTATCTGTTGTCATGGTGTCTTGTGTTTGAACCATCATACAGTTGGTTTTTCTTGATGTGGATTTGCTGCTCATGTGAGTCCTCCCACAGTGTACACTAGCAGCTGGAACCACAGGGACTCTGATAAAACTGGAATAATCAGAATCCATCTGATATCAAGCTGTGGTTTGAATACCACTTCCATCCTCTTTGAAGAGTAGTCCATATCTGGGTTCAGGTTTTTGTACAGCCTCTTCTACACTTTGTATCACTGTGTTTCTAGAGCACAGTAGTAGAGACCTGTGTCTGCCAGGTTAGGGTCTTTATGTCAGTTCAGTTGATTTCACTGATGTTTTGGTTTCATATTTCTGTTTATCTGGGATATATTCACCCACTTAATGCTCCTTTCCAGAGAATAAACTGAGGTGCCTGAAGGTCTGAATGATGTCTGTACCAGTGAAGGTTTGATCACTATACGTTGTCTCTATTCACATCTGAGTGAGACAGATTCTCCTTCTCTTTTACTGACTTCATCTTCTACAGGAGAGATTTTGTCTCCAGCTATTAATCCTGAAAAGTAGAGAAATGAAGCCATTAGACTAACATTGTTCATGAGGCTGAGAGGAGAAGACAGAGGAAAATGTCAACTGTACATTGTTACTCTGGACAGGAACAGCTCAACTGTTGAGAGATTTCTGCTCTGAACTGCAGTTTATATAATCTTTAGAAAACAATAAAACGTTGTTCTTGTATCTTACCAAAGAAAAGAGCAGCAAGAATAATCCCCAGCCAATGTTCCATCTCTACAACAAGGTTTAAATCAACAGGAGAAACTAGCTGATGTTCAACATCCAGTCTGAGAATTGTTCTCTTCACAGCTCCACTTCTTATTGACTGAATGGTTGAACACAGTGCACAAGTAGTGCACCTCCTACTTGATAATGTCGCCCTCTAGTGGAGCTACAAGGTTCACTACAACAGGGTAGAAAAAAGGCTTCCAGCAGCTTGGCAGTGTGTCAGCTTGTGTTTTTGTACAGAGACTGTGGGTTTGCTGTCACTGTGGGCCTCACAGCACAGTAGTACACAGCAGAGTCTGGCACTGCAGCAGAGGAGATCTGGAGATCCACACCATGCTTTTCTTCAGACAGTTTAGTAGAGAACCTAGAGTCTGATTGGAGAGACTCTCCTGGTCTCGTAAAACCAAGCCCTGAAATGTACAGGAGGAACTCTGGTGGTTTTCCTGGATATTGTCGATACCAGAAGAAATCATCACCACTAGTAGCTTGTCTGGAGTATCTGTAGGACAGAGTAACAGAGCTGTCTTCTAAACTGTTCTCTTCTTTCTCTACTGGAGTGAGTTCTTCACAGCTGACTCCTAAAGGAAGAGATAACTCGGTTATTTCATGTTGTAGTAGACATAATGAATGATTCACATTCAGCTGGTTTTGTAATTAAAGTTCTGCATGAACCTTTTGAAGCTTTATACTCTAACATACCTGTGAGGATGGAGAGAAACATCAGAGAAAACCCCCAATGCTGCAGTGGCAGCATGTTGAATAAAGGTAATGTTGATGGTGTGTGTATTGATCTCTGTTGAATCTAGAAGTTCCTCTCTCTTCTATAGTTCAGTAACAGCTCAGCTCCTCCCTGAGTCTCTCCGTCTCCTCGTAGCTCTGTAGTTTCTCTTCTCTCAGTTACACTTCTAAGGTAAAGTGATTCTAGACTACATCATATTGAAGGTTAACAGAGTGTGTCTCCCTCTGGTGGACGTTGTGGAGTATTGTGTTGTCTTTGCTCCAAAGGTTTTTGTACAGAGTTTTGGTGTTTCCTGTCACTGTGGGCTGCAGAGCACAGTAGTACACAGCAGAGTCTGACAGCTGAAGCTCCTGGATCTCCAGAGGAAAGGACTTATCCTTTATTGTAGCATCAACTCTCTCTTTCTCTTTAGAATTACCAGCTTTTACAGAGAAGCGTTGCAGCAGCATCTTTGGGAAATCATTTTCTTCTTGTTTGTACCAGAACAAAGTGGGAGTTCGGTCACTGGTCTCAAATGTACAGCCAAGAGTAAGTATCTCTCCTTCAGTAGTAATGACATCTCCTGGTGGCTGGATCACTCTGTCTTCTCCTTTACACTCTGGGGAAGAAGAGAACATGCAGAGGAAGAGATGAATCAATAAAGATGATTGATTAAAGAACAGTAGGATTAAAGAGTAAATAATCTGGATTGTCCCTTACTTCTGTTTTATTTCAGAGAAAACCACATAACGTGTTATTTAGCATGTACGAGATACCAACACAAATGATCTGTTTTTGCTTCTTTCTGCATTAAAACCTCTTTGTATCTTACCAAAGAAAAGAGCAGCAAGAATATCCCAGCCAATGTTCCATCTCTACAACAAGGTTAAATCAACAGGAGAAACTAGCTGATGTTCAACATCCAGTCTGAGAATTGTTCTCTTCACAGCTCCACTTCTTATTGACTGAATGGTTGAACACAGTGCACAAGTAGTGCACCTCCTACTTGATAATGTCGCCCTCTAGTGGAGCTACAAGGTTCACTACAACAGGGTAGAAAAAAGGCTTCCAGCAGCTTGGCAGTGTGTCAGCTTGTGTTTTTGTACAGAGACTGTGGGTTTGCTGTCACTGTGGGCCTCACAGCACAGTAGTACACAGCAGAGTCTGGCCCTGCAGCAGAGGAGATCTGGAGATCCATTTTGGTTTTATCCTCACTCACTGAAACAGACAGTCCAGACTTTGTTGCATTTTGTGTTCCAAAGTGAAAGATGAGGAACTCTGGTGGTTTTCCTGGATATTGTCGATACCAGAAGAAATAATCAGCACCAGTTGCTTGTCTGGAGTATCTGTAGGACAGAGTAACAGAGCTGTCTTCTAAACTGTTCTCTTCTTTCTCTACTGGAGTGAGTTCTTCACAGCTGATACCTAAAGAAAGAGATAACTCTGTTATTTCATGTTGTAGAAGACATAATGAATGATTCACATTCAGATGGTATTGGGATTTAAGTTCTGCATGAACCTTTTCATCCTTCATAATGTAACATACCTGTGAGGATGGAGAGAAACATCAGAGAAAACCCCCAATGCTGCAGTGGCAGCATGTTGAATAAAGGTAATGTTGATGGTGTGTGTATTGATCTCTGTTGAATCTAGAAGTTCCTCTCTCTTCTATAGTTCAGTAACAGCTCAGCTCCTCCCTGAGTCTCTCCGTCTCCTCGTAGCTCTGTAGTTTCTCTTCTCTCAGTTACACTTTGTTGTGGAAGTTTCTGTTCAGCGAGGGAGGAATTTGTGATGAAGAAGAGACCTTGTTGAAACAAAAATAAAACACAGGCTGTAGACTGGATTAAAAGTTTGGATATTCGGTGAAAGAGTTTAATTATTTTCTCGAGAGAACAATCAAACAAAATGACGAGAATCGCAGTTCACAATGAAACAGAGTAACGCATTCTGGTGTCCGTGTAACACTAAACCACTCCTTATATTCTCTCCTGCCCCAACAGAAGCAAAACCCCTATCATGTCTGTAAAAACACTTTGAACCCAAACAAAACACTTCATCTCATTTCTTCAGACTTCCCGGAGCCAGTTGCCGACCCTGTACATCTGTTGACGCATTAACAGATGTCCGTCGCTGTCATTCTACCTTAGAAGTTCAGAGATTTATCTTTTGCATAGTTTAGCGCCGCTTCTGACCTAGAGTTTGGGCAACCTGAACTTTGCCTATCTCACGGGCGCCTGCATCTGTGTGCCATTTGTTTATTTCGGTGATAAACAGAGTCACACTTGTTGCTGTCCCTGAGAGAAAGTGGGCCCTAAAACAGGAGGTGTCAGAGGAAGTAGATACGTTGTTTATTGGGCAAGTGTGAAACAGGGGACAGGCATATGTGGAGGATCTACCTTGTAAGAAAGATTTACTTTTGAATGAGTACAACTGAATAAACACAGATAAACAATCATTGTCTATGTTTGAAATCATTGTCTATGTAATTTTCCCATTACAACTTCTAAGGTAAAGTGATTCTAGACTACATCATATTGAAGTGTAACAGAGTGTGTCTCCCTCTGGTGGACGTTGTGGAGTATTGTGTTGTCTTTGCTCCAAAGGTTTTGAGACGGGTATGGCTGCAGCCTGGAGCGTCCCATGTCATCCGTCCCGTCTCATACGGTCTCGTCTCATACAGAGGTGTGTCCAACGGTAAATCCAGAGGGTCAAAATTACGATATCGCAAATAATTTTCCAGATGGAGTCACGGGTAAATTCGTGACCACATTTGTTGCAATCAATTGAAAAACGTTAAAACTGTTAAAGTAACCATTTTGCCATAGCCTACATGTAGTTTGTTCATTTCTGAATGTTATGCTTGTGTTGTTACTTCTGATGAAACCTGTATCAGCGACGCAGCCGTTTATGCGACTAACAGCAGGATCTCCTGAGGAGGAAGACAATCCACGATCTGCACACACAACAAGACTACAAAAATAAACATGTTACACGCTTTCCAAGACTTTTTAATTGTATATTCTATATTGTTTTCACACTTCACTGGGACATGGCTGCAAATTAAACTGATTATCAGCATGGCGAGAACGGCTGTCGGCCTCGGCTGTCAGGTCTCTGGGACCCGGGACAGAATGCTGTCAGGTCTCTGGGACCCGGGGCAGAATGCTGTCAGGTCTCTGGGACCCGGGGCAGAATGCTGTCGGGTCTCTGGGACCCGGGGCAGAATGCGGTTGTAGTTTTCTACTACCGTGGCCTCGGCCTTCGGGTCTCTGGG
This sequence comes from Etheostoma spectabile, assembly GCF_008692095.1. Taxonomy (NCBI): domain Eukaryota; kingdom Metazoa; phylum Chordata; class Actinopteri; order Perciformes; family Percidae; genus Etheostoma; species Etheostoma spectabile. The sequence continues at coordinate 133,205 of NW_022603281.1, forward strand.
ACCCGTCCTGCATTCGACTGCGTATCTCTGCTGCCACGGTCTTGGGCCAGGATGCGATTGAATTTTTCTTCCACCTCCGCCAGCGGTTCTATTGTAGTTTGTGTTGTATAGTATGAAAGGGGGGGAAAAATTTAAAACAACACCAAATGAACTCTGTCGGGAGAGAAATTCCTTCTACAGCTGCAACTTGGATAAAGTTGCAGCTATAGAAGGAATTTTTTTGTTTGCCTATCATCTGCATTTATTTTATAGTGACGGACATATAGTTTTAAATATTTAAAAACACACCAAATATTTTATTCATTAGCATAATAGTTGGCTTGAGCTTTTACTTTGAAAAGTAAGAGAGATATTAGTATTTTATTCCAGATGCAAGCTTTTATTTTGAAAAGTAGAAACTCTGAGATGGCAGAAGGATTTTTTTAGTTTGCCTATAATCTGCATTTATTTTATAGACAAACGATATTTTAAGTGTTTTTATTCATCAGTATGGTAGTCTGCATTTTATCTTATAGACATGTTTACTTAAAAAATCTATATGATTGCCGACGCTCCTGAATTTTAAAAAAATGATTCGCGATTTTACATTTTTGGACCCTTGGATTTACCGTTGGACACGCCTCCGCGTGAGACAGACCGCATGAGACGGGACGGATGACATGGGACGCTCCAGGCTGCAGCCATATACTCTTGAAGGTTTTTGTACAGAGTTTTGGTGTTTCCTGTCACTGTGCCTCAGAGCACAGTAGTACACAGCAGAGTCAGACAGCTTAGCTGAGGAATCTTCAGATCAACTTGATTTCTCTCCTCATTCAGTATAGCAGTCAGTCGAGGGTGAGGAGGTTTAGCTTCCACTACTGAAGGTGTTTAGTATCAGTGATCAGGAGAAGGAACTGAGGAGCTGATCCAGGATCCTGTCGATACCACTGGAGATTATCAGCTTTAACTGAATAGGTACAGGACAGAGTAGCACTACGGCCCTCTGATGAAAACACTTCAGCACTGCTGGCAGTAATCTCATCTTCCATTGTGTTACCTAGTGAGGAAAACAACATGTTAGATTTACACCGCTGCTCCAAGTCTCATATCCAACATTTGGAGAACATCACTCTGACATTTTTAAGTTCAGCAAATGATGCTGTTAACAATGTATTGATCAGTTATTAGTGATAAAGTGATGCAATATAGATTGATGCTTTAGAAATGTGTAACTTTGAACTCCATCTAAATCTGAACTGGATCTGTAAAACCTTGAAAATGTCTTTATATTTCAGGATTTATAATCCAAACCATCCGTACCTATGAGAGAGAAGCAGAACAGAACTGCAGTGAGTTTTTCCATGTCTGCAGAGGTGAAATGCTGTTTTTGAAGGTTCAGGATGAATAAGTGTTGTGAGTTGTTTGGTCTGATGTTCACAGCTGGAATCAAACAGTTGTCTGTCATGAAGCCACCTCTGCAGTCAGGAGGAGGAGACTCAGATGTTGACTTACTTTCATTTCTCCAAGTCTTCATCACAACTGGGTTTCATTAGTGAAAAGAATCCTGACTGGCTCATGAAATACTCTGAAGGTTAACAGAGTGTGTCTCCCTCTGGTGGACGTTGTGGAGTATTGTGTTGTCTTTGCTCCAAAGGTTTTTGTACAGAGTTTTGGTGTTTCCTGTCACTGTGGGCCTCAGAGCACAGTAGTACACAGCAGAGTCAGACAGCTTAGCTGAGGAGATGATCATATGGATTATTTTGTCCTTCACTTCAATCTTCAGTCCAGGGATTAGACTTGTCAATATTCTTCCTGATCCTACATGAGAGATGAGGAACTCTGGAGGTTTTCCTGGATATTGTCGGTACCAGAAGTAATAATCATTAGATGAAATTTTGGAGTTTCTGTAGGACAGAGTAACAGAGCTGTCTTCTAAACTGTTCTCTTCTTTCTCTACAGGAGTGAGTTCTTCACAGCTGACTCCTAAAGGAGGAGATAACTCTGTTATTTCCTATAGAAACAGAGTCAATTAATGATTCACATTCAGATGTTATTAGAATAAAATTTCTCAATGCTGCATAATCTATCATACCTGTGAGGATGGAGAGAAACATCAGAGAAAACCCCCAATGCTGCAGTGGCAGCATGTTGAATAAAGGTAATGTTGATGGTGTGTGTATTGATCTCTGTTGAATCTAGAAGTTCCTCTCTCTTCTATAGTTCAGTAACAGCTCAGCTCCTCCCTGAGTCTCTCCGTCTCCTCGTAGCTCTGTAGTTTCTCTTCTCTCAGTTACACTTCTTACAAACCTACATCATGAAAATTATTTAATATAAAGTTCAACAGTGTGTGTCTCCCTCTGGTGAACGTTGTGGACTATCATGTTGTCTTTGTTCTAGAGGTCTTTAACATTTTTTAAGCCAAGCCAAGCTTAACTGAAAGAGACTGATCAGGGTCCCCCCTTCTACATTATTTTATAAAATGAAGTTGCATATAAAACTGCTCCTAAAATAACATGTAGGGTGGCCTAAACCTTTATACATACATTTTTTGCATAGAATATTAAGCAATTATAATCAGAATCAGCTTTATTCGCCAGGTTTGAGGACACAAACGAGGAATTTGACTTAGGGTGGAGTAAGCCTAGATAGGTAGATATTAATGTTAATATCTATATATGTTAATTTGGAGGCCCCCCCCAGTTGCCGCAGCTAAGCCCAAATGTGACATCAAGACAGCGCCCTAACTGTTTCTAGCTGCAGTCTTCCCCTGAACAGAGGTGGTGCTAATTAGCAATGGCTACCGACTTTGCTATTTTTAAGGACTAGAAGAAGAAGAAGAAGCTTTCAGGGCGCTAGACCTAGTCACCTTCCTGCTATGAGATTAAGAACCAGTGACGATTTTGAAGACATTCCCGTTATTTAATCTTCAGATGGTAATATTAGAACTAACCCTGTCGATATCAATAAATCCTTTCAGACATTTTATTCCAATCTGAACGAATCTGAGGTTACGTTGGATAAACTGTGACAGCTGGTCAAATCAGCTTGACTTATCTCAGTTATCAGCAGAGGAATCAGCTGGCTTGGACAAATTAGTTTCTATTTAAGAATTAAGCCTGGCAGTACAGAATATGCAAAAAGGAAAATCACCGGGATTTGATGGGATTCCCCCTGAATCTTCGGCAACTTTTGGGGATCTGTTGGACCCTTTCCTTCTTGACATGATTAACTTATCTATTGAAAAGGGTTGAATTCTCAAGGGATGTTAATGTTACACCACTCAGACGGAGACGCTGATAGTAGTGTATAAAAGTTCAGTTTATTCCTTCACAGTAGGATTGTTCACACAGCGAGTTCGAGTTCACTACCGCGGACACACACCAAACGTGTCTCTCCTTTTCTACACGGCCTCAACTTCTCTGCCAAAAGTGTCTTCTTCTTACAATGTATTACAGTAAGTTTGAACCACAAACCACTACACAGCTAGCCCCCTACTGGCAGGATGAAGAACTGCATAATTTATAATAGAACTACATACTTCAATGCATTACTAAACAGAATGCAGCTAAATTATGTGTTGTCTGTAAACCGAACAAAATACTTTCGATAAGGTTAATTCCAGGTGCTACATTAACACAGCCTTCCTTACTCCTGAAAAAAATATAAGAATCATTTTCCTAATGTTCTGGCTTTCAGCCGTCTGCTTAACGCCCACATAGAAATCTTTGCAGTCCCATATGTCAAAATTAGTGAACCCTGACCAAACAGGATTCATAAAAACAAGACCATCAGCAGACAATGTTAGACGCCTTCTCCACATTGTTGATGTGGCAGAAGACAGTCAGAACCCAATGTCACTTCTTTCCCTTGATGCAATAAAAGCCTTTGACAGACTTGAGAGGGCATTTTTATGGTCAGTCTTAGAGGTGATGGGCTTTGGTAAATCTTTCATTGGCATGATCAAAGCTTTGTATTCTAATCCCTCAGTCCGAGTCTTAACCGGACCCACTTCCTCTTATATTTCCCGTCTCTAGATCTTTCCGCCAAGGTTCCAATTGATTATGGCCTCACCAACATGCATTTGTAGTACACGGCATCATCTCTCTCTATTTGTGGATGATGTTTTGATCTTTTTAGAAAACCCCTCTGTCTCTTCCTCACCTTCTGTCATTATGCGAGGAGTATGGAAGCTTATCAGGCTTTAAATGAACTGGTCAAAGTCTGCACTACTTAATTTAAATGATTCTGCCCGCAACTCAACCGTCTCTGCCAACATCCCAATTGTTAAGCAGTTTAAATATTTAGGCATTGAGGTCTTCCCCTGCTTAAACCAGATCATTAAACAAAACTCTTCTGTTGCCCTGAACAATGATTTGAAAGACATGGAAAGAAGGATAGGTCTCCCCATGTCGATTCAAGCCTGTATCTCACTGGTTAAAATTAATGTTTTACCCAGGATTAATTTTGTGGTGTCAAAGCTTTATCAGTTCTTGGTGAAATCTGGACGCTCTGCCCTTCATATTAAGAGGATCTGGGCACGTGATTGCCCGAGCCTGGGTATCGATCTCGACTGGCATAATGTAGGCGCTGACATCCCAGAATTATCTTGCAATCCACTACAATTTCATTCATAGGACATGTCTCACCTCCATGAAAATGCATCACATAAAAATAATTAACAGCCCTTTATGCACTTTCTGCCCAATTAAAGCATAAGGCACATATCTTCCCATGTTCTGGGAGTGCTCTCCCATTGGTCAGTTCTGGAACAGTATTGAATCCAACATGTCCACCTTGATTAACGTTACTGGGCCTGTTACTGTCAATGTTTTGATTTTGAATGATCTGTCGACCTTCCAGCTCTCTAAAGCTCTAACGTGCTGTGTTTGCTGGACTTCCAGCTGCTAAGAGGATGATGGAGACCCTTTGGAAGCCACTTCAGAACTTATCTGTTCATTCATGGATCTGTTTGTTTTTTTATATCACGTACATGGAACCTTTGACGGCTCGTGTGGATGGAGCCCCGGGGAAGACTTTGGAGACGTGGCACAGCTCTGCTGAGTCCTTGATGACAATGCTGTAGCCTTTTCTTTGTGTGTTTGTGATTGGTCCCTTGTCTTGTGTCAGTCTGTTTCTGAATGTGTTGTTTTATCCCCCTCCCTCCTATTTTTCCTCTCTGTGATTCTGTGGCCCTGGGACGCATTTGTATGTCCCAGTGTGTTGTTTGGAACTGTTTGTGAACATATTTACATTGATATTTTTTCTTAGTATAAAAATTAAAATTAAACTTTTATCACAAAAAAATGAAGTAAAAGGTAAACAGTGGCAGAACTGGATTTGATTGGATGACCTACTTTGCAGTATCGAGCTTTTCATTCACCTTAAAAGAACTCATCTTAACCCAGCAGGTTTACAAGAGAGACTTGTAGTCCCTCTAAGAGTCCTGCATGGCATCCAGTTGTCCACATGCTTCCTGTTTTTGCTTTGTCACGCACCAATGAAAAAAAGAGTGGTGCACTCCCTCTGGTCTCTACTTAGACATGCAGTTGGTTTGTCATTGATGTGGATTTGCTGCTCATGTGAGTCCTCCCACAGTGTTACACTAGCAGCTGGAACCACAGGGACTCTGATAAAACTGGAATAATCAGAATCCATCTGATAAGATATTGTGGTTTGAATACCACTTCCCTCCTCTTTGAAGAGTAGTCCCATATCTGTGTTCAGGTTTTTGTACAGCCTCTTCTACACTTTGTATCACTGTGTTTCTAGAGCACAGTAGTAGAGACCTGTGTCTGCCAGGGTTAGGGTCTTTATGGTCAGTTCAGTCGATTTCACTGATGTTTTGGATTTATATTTCAGCTCATCTGGGATATATTCACCACGACTTGCTCCTTTCCAGAGAATAAACTGAGGCGCCTGAAGGTCTGAATGATGTCTGTACCAGTGGAGTACAGGACTATCATACGTTGTCTCAAAGTCACATCTGAGTGAGACAGGTTCTCCTTCTCTTTTACTGACTTCATCTTCTACAGGAGAGATTTTGTCTCCTGCTATTAATCCTGAAAAAGTAGAGAAAATGAAGCCATTAGACTAACATTGTTCATGAGGCTGAGAGGAGAAGACAGAGGAAAATGTCAACTGTACATTGTTACTCTGGACAGGAACAGCTCAACAAATGTCACCCTCTAGTGGAGCTACAAGGTTCACTACAACAGGGTAGAAAAAAGGCTTCCAGCAGCTTGGCAGTGTGTCAGCTTGTGTTTTTGTACAGAGACTGTGGGTTTGCTGTCACTGTGGGCCTCACAGCACAGTAGTACACAGCAGAGTCTGGCCCTGCAGCAGAGGAGATCTGGAGATCCATTTTGGTTTTATCCTCACTCACTGAAACAGACAGTCCAGACTTTGTATTTTGCATTATTTCTCCTGATTCCAGATGAGAGATGAGGAACTCTGGTGGTTTTCCTTGATATTGTCGATACCAGAAGAAATAATCAGCAGAACCCTTTGAGTATCTGTAGGACAGAGTAACAGAGCTGTCTTCTAAACTGTTCTCTTCTTTCTCTACTGGAGTGAGTTCTTCACAGCTGACTCCTAAAGGAAGAGATAACTCTGTTATTCATGTTGTAGAAGACATAATGAATGATTCACATTGAGATGGTATTGGAATTAAAGTTCTGCAAGAATCTTTTTAAGCTGCATGAACTAAAATACCTGTGAGGATGGAGAGAAACATCAGAGAAACCCCCAATGCTGCAGTGGCAGCATGTTGAATAAAGGTAATGTTGATGTGTGTGTATTGACTCTGTTTGAATCTAGAAGTTCCTCTCTCTTCTATAGTTCAGTAACAGCTCAGCTCCTCCCTGAGTCTCTCCGTCTCCTCGTAGCTCTGTAGTTTCTCTTCTCTCAGTTACACTTCTAAGGTAAAGTGATTCTAGACTACATCATATTGAAGTGTAACAGAGTGTGTCTCCCTCTGGTGGACGTTGTGGAGTATTGTGTTGTCTTTGCTCCAAAGGTTTTTGTACAGAGTTTTGGTGTTTCCTGTCACTGTGGGCCTCAGAGCACAGTAGTACACAGCAGAGTCAGACAGCTTAGCTGAGGAGATCTTCAGATCAACTTGATTTCTCTCCTCATTCAGTATAGCAGTCAGTCGAGGGTGAGGAGGTTTTGCTTCCACTACTGAAGGTGGTTTTGTATCAGTGATCAGGAGAAGGAACTGAGGAGCTGATCCAGGATCCTGTCGATACCACTGGAGATGATCAGCTTTAACTGAATAGGTACAGGACAGAGTAGCACTACGGCCCTCTGATGAAAACACTTCAGCACTGCTGGCAGTAATCTCATCTTCCATCGTGTTACCTAGTGAGGAAAACAACATGTTAGATTTACACCGCTGCTCCAAAGTCACATCTCCAACATTTGGAAAACATCACTCTGACATTTATAAGTTCAGCAAATGATGCTGTTAATGTATCAATTAGTTAGTAGTGATAAAGTGATGACATCTACACTCAAAAAAATGATTTTGTGGTGTAGTAATATTTATTAGGCTAACTGTCACAATTTTTATTTTCTAATTGTAAGTATCGGTGAGAACTGGAATTATTCAAGTAAAAACTATATATGTCATTCATGTAATAAATAAACTGAATGTGAAGAGTACGTTTTATTATGTTTTTTCACATAATATTCAAAGGTTTCATAGTCATTGCACATGAACTTAGAAATACCAAGTAAGTTTTGGTAGTGTTGGGTGTTTTGAATCCGCGCATGCGCCCTGTGACGCGCACACGGGACGCATGCGCTTCGTTGTCCGCCAAAACACGAGAAGACAACGACGGCGGTCAGGTGTAATGGAGGCAGGAGCAGCTCAATCATCTTGAAGGTAAGTCATTCAGGGTTTTTCCTGCATATGTAACGGAGTTAAAATATAATATGAACCCACATCACGTATCACTAGCTTAATTTTACTACGGTCCCTAAACGCAACGTACCTGTGGAGTTGGGTCGTGCACCCGAGGGGACAGCAGTCACGCCTTGCTGTCCCTTTGGGAAGTGCACAAGTTATCAGCTCCACCATCGTTTTTATTAATTATCTTAGTTCTATACAATGACTCTGTTTATGAAACGTATAGCTCCCGAACAGTCGAGCACGTTCTTTCAATGTAAAGTTGACGGTGGTTTTCTTTATTTGTTTATATAATGTGTCGCTAGCTAACCAGCTAACCTCTTTTTATTTTGTACTTGCAGTGAGACGTAACATTATGTCTGTGTGTGTGTGTGTGTGTGTGTGTGTGTGTGTGTGTGTGTGTGTGTGTAAACCGGGACTGACTATGATTAATCCTTCGCTAGATGCTGTGAATAAATGGCGGGTTTGCAAAAATGATTAGAGTTTTCTTCGCACAATTAACACAAGGCAACGACAGAGTACACAACGCTACACATAGGAGCGGGGAAGGGAGGAGAAAAAAAATGTTCAAATATCTGCAGCGTGTCTAGGTCGGTTGGAGAGGCCGAGCTTCACAGCAGCCTCTGCCAGACCTCACCACAACCCTGATGCTAATTATCATAAATAAGCTAAAGAGGAAGCTATCGTTTTTGTTATTTTGCAGTGTACTCTTAGTTTGCCACACATCTAAAATCTTACTGAGACAGTCTATGCATCTGCAGAGCAAACAGAGGACAGGAGAGACTTTTCACATTTATCATGTTAAATGATTTAATTTATTGGCATTTCAGATTTGATTCTTACTGTGGCTGTATATTTTTATTCCATATATGAAAATGCTTTGTATGTGTCATATTTCAACTAAAAGAACCACCACTTGTTGAAATGATGCAGTTTCCATTTTTTTAGTAGTTGTAGAGCTACTGATTAGCCTTAAGTATCTGAAATTCAGATTAATTTATGGGAATTTGAAAAAATTAAAATGATCTATCCAAAAACATTTGGTGTGATAATTTGCTTCCACATGCTTCCTAAGGACCATCACCTTTGGATCCCTTTATTTCTAATTCCCTCGTCTATATTTTGCTTATGATTTGAAGCCTCATTGTTCTCTATTCTGATTCCGTTTACCTGTTTAAATTTTGATTCTGCATTATTCTTGATACATATGACAGGTCTCTCTCAACAACGTGAATCTAGACCAGCAATGCTCTACTGCTTTTTTGAGGAGAGGAACAGAATCACAGCGGCAAAATGCAGGATTTTCTTAATTTAAGATTTAACATATGTGGAAATGGTTCCGATTCTGTATGAAAGATGTGTAATTTTTAAGATCAGAGCGATATTTTCAAATATTTTGACAGCATACTATAAAAAATACATTGGTTTGACAGTGGCACAGTTATTTTGGTTACATGATTCTGTAGTTTTAATGTATTAATTTTTCTTGTGTTTTTCGTCCTTAAGCCCAAGCAGCAACTTTCTACAGTTGACACAGTGCCCTCTCAAGCAGCAACTACAGCAAGCTGTGTCACAAGCAAAGCCATCTGGCTATTCAGGTAAAAAAAAATTACATAAAATGTAATGTATACAAAAGTTGAAAGGACAATCTGATGTTATATCTATTCTAGTGATATGAATATAGCCCAAGAAATGCTGCTTCTCCATTATCCCTGGCATTAAAGTAACTTTGAGTATGATGCATTAATAGATTTCTTTGTATTTTACAGCCTCCACCGGAAAAGTTCTCCTGCTACAGTATTTGATTTGAACGGCTAATGTAAGGTAAATCTAAAAACCTAGGTACCTCTCATTCTTAGTTTTAAGTTCACTTTATACTGACATGAAAATCTAGTTCAGATGAAGTTTGATTTATTTCTGTCTGTATTTTTCAGATTTAAAAAAGATGAAATGGCCTTGTAAAACATGTAGATTTGAAGCTGACACACGGACAGAACTGTTGAAACACTACAGACTAAGACATGGAATGGTTAGCCGTGGCCAGACAGTGCCTTGCCTTTATAAGGATTGCCCATGTTCATTTAAGACGTTCAATGCCCTTAATATTCATTTATCCAGCAGCACCCTGAGGCAGTGACATCAAAAGATTCTATCTTTCAGTTGTGTCCTGTACAGTTCCGCTTGTTTTGATTCAGAGAGGCAATTTTGAACATCTTGTAAGCCATTTGAGGAGATTTGAAGTAGTTGCATGTGTATTCAAAAACTGCACCTTCAGCTCAAACATATATTCAACCTTCGCCTCGCACAGACCTAGGAACATTCTCCACATGGCCTTGAAGACTTTAAAGATGAACTATTGAAAAAATACTCGGATCCAGTTGTTGCTCAGGATGAGCCATTGTTTGACACTGAGGAGGAGGATCCTCACCTTTGATTGAGGAAGACAAGGATCTATCTCGGCTCATAAGGAGAAGTTTGGCAGCCTTTTTCTTAAGTTAGAGAGCACCTTTTGAGCACCTCTGTCCTCCCACTCAGCCAGGTAACCCCTTTGGGTCCTGACCCATAGTTTGGGAAAGGCTGACTTAAGTTTCAAATGCATACATTTACTTTGAAGTGGATTAACCTCCAGCAGTTAAGAGTAATGCCCTCAGAGGACCAACCAATGCAGATCCAGTAGTTTAGTTAGTTAGTTAGATCATGTTTTGTATGAATTTGATGTTGTTTCTATTGACAACATGTATAGAGTAGTGAATTCTATAGTACTTCTTACACAATATCTTCTGTCTGTTAAAACAGTGACACATTGAAGCGAGACGGGAGGCCGTATTCGCGCCCTGATGGGATCCCTGGGGGAGTCTACAGGGGAACTCATCGAGGACTACAAGGTAAATTCAAACATTTTCAGAGTAATATTGAATTCTTATTCACTTCCCCTTTAAATACAACTTGCTTGAACCATCAATAATTGTCAGAATGTGTTTTTTTTTTTAAATGGAGCCTTTATTGGTCCCTTTATTTTATTTTGCATGCTGGTTGGCCTGGAAACAGTTTCTGTCCTTGTTCAGGCCAAAACAAACAAATGTTGAGGATTCTTGTGTGATGTCAAAAAAAGTCATCACAGAACCAAATTTTAATCTTAATTTACCAAATTATTTATTTAAACAATCAATAAGTTTACCTAAATGATAAAAATTGTATATTGCTTGATGAAAGTTTGTATAATGCATGAAAAGCAAAAAGATGAAAATTGACAGAATGAACTGAAGTGTTGATTCCTGAGGCTGATCATTGCCTTTTATAACTCAATAAAAGAATCCAAATGCATCCTTTCAATAAGTAGTCTTTATTGGAAGTGCATTCAGGCGGCTTCTTCCAGTTGGAGATGACAAAAAGATATTTCATAGATGTAATTAACTATATGGCCTATTACACAGTGTGTGAGTGGGAATGCATCCTAAAAGTCTCTAAATTAACTCAATATCTCATAAGAAATCAATCTAAAATGTCACGAATTAAATCATATTCCTGACATGAAAATTTGGGGTAATTATTATCTCTCCTCGCTTTTCTTTTCTCCTCTCTCCTACCTTTTCCTGTGTTATTTTCTCTCTCTCCCCTATCCTTTCTCCTCTTCTCTCCTTCTCTCCCCCCTCTTTCTTCCCCTCTCCTCTCCTTGTTTTTCTCTTCTCCTCTGTCCTCTTTCCTCCCCCCTTCTCTCTTCCCCTCTCCTCTGTCCTCTCCTCTCGGTGCTACATGCACATCCGTATTATTCAGTGTTTCCAATAATGAGAGACAGGAAATAAAGTTTAGGAATCACTAGAGTTGTGCATAAGGTCCATAAGGCCTGTTTACTCCAGGTTGTGTGTAGTGCAAACTTCAGCTGTTATCGGTGCTGTGGAACAGGAATATTTTTCAGAATCAGAAACATTTATTTCAAACTGAATATTCACAAGACACCAAAGTCCGCAGCAGACAGAACACAGTACTATAAGAGTTTGAAAAGGGGTCGGATTAAGCAAAGCTTATGTTCCCAGACCCTAACAACACCACCTCCTTTTTGTAGGATTCAAAGACTAAACTTCTAAACTTCCTAATATAATAATTTTAGTGAAATTATTTTAAATGTTTAGGATCGATAAGTATTGAAATATTGATATTTTTGACACTAGTCTATAACTTGAATAAAAAATGAAGCTGTACTATGCACCTGAACATGGATTCCCATATATTTTGCAGGATATCAGCAGAGAGGAAGCTCAAGAGGACCAGGCTGAGCAAGTCCTGAGGATCTGTGTCTTCCACACCAGTGAAGAAGATGAAGGTGCATCCAACACGGACGTGTCGATTGTTATTGAAGGGACTGAGGTACTTGACAACTGTGGAAGTGTTGCAAAAGCCTGTCTTTTATTGACATTTTATTGATTATTGATTTATTTTTGATGTTGAGTGGAAAAACGTCTCTCAAACTCCACCAATCCTTCTATACAAAGGGGTAAGTAAATAATAACAACAAAATCATCTTAGGGTGAACTATACTTGTTGTTGTTTTGCCATGCAAACTTGCTGGAAAATGTTTTATTGAAAAAATTATTTTTCACTTGAGAAAATAAACGGTTTGTTAAATTAAACAGTTGCATCATTTTTTTTATAAAGTCATTGTTTCAATAAACAAAAACATTAAGAACAAATTTAGACAATTTAAACTGCATAAAAATGATGTGAAATTGTTGTAAATGTTACTTAAATATAGTCCATAAATAAAAATTAGAAAAAGTATTTAAAATTACCTTGAAAAGCCATTGGTTTTAGGTGGGATTTTTCAGTTTGAATCAGTCAGAGTTTAAGTAAAATTTACAAAGAATGAGAGAGTAAAATTCAATAACCATATTAATAAACATCAGTAAATTACCTGAGTTTGTAGTAAAAGAAACTTATATCTGCAAGTAAAGTTTACTTGATGATTGCCCTTGTAGGATTTACTTACATTTCTAAGTGCAAAACTTTCCTTGGTTTTCTTAAGTAAATAATACTCCAAATTTTTTCAGTGTAGATTAATGTTTTAGAAAATGTGTAACTTTGAACTCCATCTAAAATCTGAACTGGATCTGTAAAACCTTGAAAATGTCTTTATATTTCAGGATTTATAATCCAAACCATCCGTACCTATGAGAGAGAAGCAGAACAGAATTGCAGTGAGTTTTTCCATCTCTGCAGAGGTGAAATGCTGTTTAGAAGGTTCAGGATGAAGAAGTGTTGTGAGTTGTTGGTCTGATGTTCACAGCTGGAATCAAACAGTTGTCTGTCATGAAGCCACCTCTGCAGTCAGGAGGAGGAGACAATGTTTGAATTACTTTCATTTCCCAGTCTTCATCACAACTGGGTTTCATTAGTGAAAAGAATCCTGACTGGCTCATGAAATACTCTGAAGGTTAACAGAGTGTGTCCCTCTGGTGGACGTTGTGGAATATTGTGTTGTCTTTGCTCCAAAGGTTTTTGTACAGAGTTCTGGTGTTTCTGTCACTGTGGGCTGCAGAGCACAGTAGTACACAGCAGAGTCAGACAGCTTAGCTGAGGAGATGATCATATGGATTATTTTGTCCTTCACTTCAATCTTCAGTCCAGGGATTAGACTTGTCAATATTCTTTCCTGATCCTACATGAGAGATGAGGAACTCTGGAGGTTTCCTGGATATTGTCGTACCAGAAGTAATAATCATTAGATGAAATTTTGGAGTATCTGTAGGACAGAGTAACAGAGCTGTCTTCTAACTGTTCTCTTCTTTCTCTACAGGAGTGAGTTCTTCACAGCTGACTCCTAAAGGAAGAGATAACTCTGTTATTTTCCTATAGAAACAGAGTCAATTAATGATTCACATTCAGATGTTTATTAATAAATTTCTTAATGCTCATAATCTAACATACCTGTGAGGATGGAGAGAAACATCAGAGAAAACCCCCAATGCTGCAGTGGCAGCATGTTGAATAAAGGTAATGTTGATGGTGTGTGTATTATCCTGTTGAATCTAGAAGTTCCCTCTCTCTATAGTTCAGTAACAGCTCAGCTCCTCCCTGAGTCTCTCCGTCTCCTCGTAGCTCTGTAGTTTCTCTTCTCTCAGTTACACTTCTAAGGTAAAGTGATTCTAGACTACATCATATTGAAGTGTAACAGAGTGTGTCTCCCTCTGGTGGCCGTTGTGGAGTATTGTGTTGTCTATTGATCCATTACAATTTGCATATAGATCAATAGGGCTGCGGATGATGCTGTATCCTGGCATTACATACTGTGTCAACATCTAGAGGCCAGGGATAAATAGTCAGGATGCTTTTTGTTGTTATAGTAGTGCTTTTAACACCATCAGACCCTCTATCTTAACATCTAAGCTGTTAGACCTGGGGCCTCTGCAATTCCATCTGCAAGTAGATACAGGATTTTCTAACAGGTCGCCCCCAGATAGTTAGAGTTGGCACTACATACTCAGGCTGTATGGTGCTAAACACAGGAGCACCCCAAGGCTGCTGTCTCGGTCCCTTATTATATAGTCTGTACACATATGACTGTAGGGCTAAACATCCCACTAATAGCATTGTGAAATTTGCAGACGACACTACTGTGATAGGACTAATTGACAGCAATAATTAAACTTCCTACATGGATGAGTTTTTAATTTGATCTAGTGGTGCCGTAAAAATAATTTGTCCCTTAATGTGGAGAAAACTAAGGAGGTCATCATAGATTTAGGAAGAACAAATTCACACATACACCGTCTACATTAACAACTCTCCTGTTGAATTGTCACACGTTTAAATCTTAGCATCCATATTTCAGACTCCCTCACATGGTCGCTTCATATCAGATGTGTCGTTAGAAGGCACATCAGAGGCTATATTTTTTGAGGTGTCTTAAGAAATATGGTATGTCTCTTAATATCTAAAGGAATTCTACCGTTGTACAATTGAGTACACTGACAGGTAACATTGTAGTGTAGTTTGGTAGGGCTACTTCACATGATCGTAATCTTCTGACAAAGGTCGTCAAAACTGCGTCTAAAATCATCAGCGGTCCCCTTGAACCATTGCAACATATTTCCTGGAAACATAGTACTAATAGTCACGTAGTATTATGCAGGATTCTAATCATCCTGCAGATAACCTCTTCTCCCACCTTCCATCAGGGACGGTTGCAGAGCATCCCAAC
The DNA here is from genome assembly GCF_008692095.1 of Etheostoma spectabile. NCBI lineage: Eukaryota > Metazoa > Chordata > Actinopteri > Perciformes > Percidae > Etheostoma > Etheostoma spectabile. Next base: position 148,288 of record NW_022603281.1, read on the forward strand.
GCGTACATCACGTTTTAGGGATAGTTTTTTATCCTCATGTAATCAGGTTGTTGAATGATAGCGCAGCAGGAAGAGGGCTGGGGTCTGGATTTAGTTACTTAGCCACTGTTTACTGTGGTGGTTTAATGTTTTAGGTTTTTAAACTATATTTATTGTTATTGATTGTTACTGTTGACTGTGCTGAGAGAGTGCAATAG